>NW_022603508.1:0-55410 GCF_008692095.1 Etheostoma spectabile
AAAGGAAGTTTTTCCTCTCCACTGTGGCCCTGTTGCTGCCTGGAGGAAACTACTAGAACTGTTGGGTCCTTGTAAATTCTGGAGTGTGGTCTATCTGTAAAGTGTCTTGAGATACTCTGTTATGAATTTATACTATAAATAAAATTGAACTGAATTGAATTGAAATTGAATCTACATGTTTTTTAGATATTTTAGACAACTTTGTTGTGCCAACTTTTTACTTTGACTCCTTACATTTTACTAAATTGGCTGGTTACTCTAGTTTCATGTAATTTCAGTGGAGTTACTAAATTAAAAAAAGCATTATATGAAAATATTCAAACTAACAATTTATATTTCTTCCTTTATTTTCTTTCCTTACTGAGCACACAGACAAGAAAGGGAGCCCGTGACGGCAGCTGATTGGTCGAGAGCGTCACGTGGGTCTGGCTGCTGGAGGACTTCAAAGCGACTGTCATGGCGGCTCGGACGGAACAGGATCTTGTATTTTAGGAACAGAGTGGAGCGAAACGTGTTCCTGAAAACATCTGAAGGAGAAAGAGGCCGTGCAGATGTTGAACCTGTCTTCATTTCAGATCCACACAGGTCCCTTTAAAAGATGTTGAGAGGCGGCGAGCCGAGCCGGTCGCTCCTCATCTGCTACAGGAACGCCAGCTGGAAAACTGCGTTTGTCACGTTCATCCCGCTCCTCATTTCCTGTCAGGGTTTCAACATGAGTGTTGATTTGGAACAATGCTGACCATCAGAAGTGGGACTACGGCAGGAAGTGGTCCGTGCTCGTTAGCAGACGTTGAAAAATAGTTTGTCCTTCTGCTCTCTAGTCACACAAACACCACCTGTCCCAGGTGAGGTCTACATATAGAGTTACCACCCACTGTTATCATCATCATCATCATCGTCATCATCATCATCATCATCATCATCAGTAATTATGATCCGTATTATTTGAATATAGGTGTCAGCATGATTATAAATGACATGCATGTGAAGAGGATCAAACAGAAATCAGAGTAATGGCTTCAACAGTTATAAGCACAAGTCTTCTGGGACTGCAGACTGAATGGACTACAAGAACCATACAACACATGAACTACAGACATTTACTACTTTGTTAGATGGAAGTTGTGTTTGGACATGAATTAGTTTCAGTTGTTAATTAAAGATATTAGATCTCTAATAGTAACAGAGTCAGGGAACTGACCTCAGAGTCTCCAGTCTACAGTCTGGACTCTCCAGAAAACCACACAGCAGCTCCAGTCCTGGATCCTGCAGCTTGTTGTGTCTCAGGTCCAGCTCTCTCAGATGGGAGGGGTTGGACTTCAGAGCTGAGGCCAGAGAAGCACAGCTGGTCTCTGACAAACTGCAGCCCCTCAATCTGAATAAAGAATAAATGATGATGATGAAAATCAATTTCTAATTCAATAAAAACTTTATTGATCCTTTAAACAGTTGCATTTGGAAACATGCTCTGGTATCTTTGTTTTCATCTAAATGTCGGTGTGTGTGTGTGTGTGTGTGTGTTTATCAGAGATGGGAAGTACTTTGTTACTGCTCTCTAGAATATTTTTATAGATATTTTAGGTTTATCTTTTTTTGCGCCAACTTTTTTCTCTGACTCCTTACATTATCCGAAACTGACTCGTTACTTTAGTTTCATATAATTTCAGTGAAGTTATGAATTTTCACACCATCAATACTGAAATAAAATACTGTGTGTATTTATATGTTTCTGTGTATGTATGTGTGTCTCTTAATGTGTGTCTGTGAGTGTGTATGTTTGTGTGTAGGAGCAGTCTGTCT
This sequence comes from Etheostoma spectabile, assembly GCF_008692095.1. Classification (NCBI taxonomy): domain Eukaryota; kingdom Metazoa; phylum Chordata; class Actinopteri; order Perciformes; family Percidae; genus Etheostoma; species Etheostoma spectabile. The sequence goes on from NW_022603508.1 coordinate 1,801, forward strand.
GTGTGTGTGTGTGTGTGTGTGTGTGTGTGTGTATTTCTGTGTGTGTGTGTCAGTAAATCAACACATTTGTTCGTAGAGTCCCAATCATCCGTTCAGTTTTTGCACAACAGCAACATAAATAAAACTTGTTTTAAACATAAAGAAAAAAACTTTTGTCTCAAAAAATGAAAAATAGTTTGTCCTTCTGCTCTCTAGTCACACACACACCTCCACCTGGCCCAGGTGAGGTCTACATATAGAGTTACCCCCCCCTGACCTCATCATCATCATCATCATCATCATCATCATCATCATCATCAACAGTAATTATGATCCGTATTATTAGAATATAGGTGTCAGCATGATTATAAATGACATGCATGTGAAGAGGATCAAACAGAAATTAGACTAATGGCTTCAACAGTTAATAAGCACAAGTCTTCTGGGACTGCAGACTGGATGGACTACAAGAACCATCAACATATGAACTACAGAACATTTACTGCTTGATAGATGGAAGTTGTGTTTGGACATGAATTAGTTTCAGTTGTTAATTAAAGATATTAGATCTCTAATAGTAACAGAGTCAGGGAACTGACCTCAGAGTCTCCAGTCTACAGTCTGGACTCTCCAGAAAACCACACAGCAGCTCCAGTCCTGAACCCTGCAGGTTGTTGAGACTCAGGTCCAGCTCTCTCAGATGGGAGGGGTTGGACTTCAGAGCTGAGACCAGAGAAGCACAGCTGGTCTCTGAAAACCTGCAGCCCCTCAATCTGAATAAAAAATAAATAATGATGATGAAAATCAATTTCTAATTCAATAAATACTTTATTGATCCTTTAAACATTTGGATTTGGAAACTACTATGATTTGAAAAGTACGTTGTTACTGTACAAACTGTAGACTTTTTTACTTTATCTTTCTTGAGCCGACTTTTTACTTTTACGCCTTACATTTGTCAAATATATATGTAAATGTAAATGTGTGTATTTATACATCTTTTCCAGTCTTAACAACTGCTCAAAGCGCTTTTACATCTACAGGAAACATTCACCATTCACACACATTCATACACTGTGGCGGGGGCTGCCGTACAAGGTGCCACCTGCTCATCAGATAAACATTCACACACATTCACACTCCGATGCGCAGCACCGGGGGCAACTTGGGGTTCAGTATCTTGCCCAAGGACACTTCGACAATGACTGCAGGGGCGGGGATCGAACCACCAACCCTCCGATTGGCAGGCAACCGCTCTACCACTGAGCCACAGCCGCCCTTACATATACATACAGTGGGTTCGAAAGTTTGGGCCCCCCAGGTAAAAATGTGTATTAATGTGCAAAAAGAAGCCGAGAAAAGATTAAAAATCTCCAAAAGGCATCAAATGACAGACTAGACATTCATATAATATGTCACAAAAAGATAGATTCCTTTTTATCATTTACGCTTTCAAAATAACAGTAAACAAAAAAAATGGCGTCTGCAAAAGTTTGGGCCCCCTGCAGAGTTAATACCATGTACTGCCCCCCTGCAGATTTTCTTGCATGCCCCCCCCTTTGGAAAGCTGAGACCTGACAGTGTCATGGATTGTTCTCAATCATCGTTTGAAAAGACCAGGTGATAACTCTGCCCAAGCCTTTGTGGATGCCATTTTTTTGTTTTCTGTTATTTTGAAAGTGTAAATGATGACATATCATACGAATGTCTAATCTGTCTAATCTGTCAATTGATCCTTTTGGAGATTTTTCCATCTATTCTTGGCTTCTTTATGCACATTAATAAACATTTTTACCTGGGGTGCCCAAACTTCCGAACTCCATTGTATGCGTTTGTCTTTTTGTGTGTATGTTTGTGTGTCTCTGTGTGATTGTGTATGCGTATGTGTGTGTGTGTTTCCATTCCTTTTCCACCACGAGTCCACAGCTACAAACCCAATCAACAGAGATCTCTATAATGAAACATGATGGAACAAGTCTAATGGTGCTCGGTTAGAACAATGACATCATGTTGGAAAGCACAGCCACAACCATGTGTCACTAACTAAGAAACAGTAGTGTTAGCCACGATGCTAATGGTGCTGCTAACGGCTAACGGTGCTGTCACTAACGTTCCTCCAACCTGTTCCTTGCAGATTGTCCCGTTACTGAGAATCCAGCTGTTAGAAGGTATATGAAGTGAAGCTAACGCTAACAGCTGTAGGGAAGCTAACATGACCTTTAGCTGTCTCCATGAAGGAAACAAGAGCTAGCTCACTAATGAAAACATTAGCATTCTGGCTAGGTGGATGTGGTTGTTAAGGTCATTTTCAAACTACCCCCTCCCGTACTAACATTACTCGGTACGTAGAGTTAGCACTGGGTTCTTCAGGCCCCCAAATGCCATGTATTTCTTTGTGTGTCTCACTCCCACAACCCTCTCACATAAGTGATTGTTTGTCAGACGTGATATCAAAAGCATGTGGATAGAAAAAAAATCTGAGATTAGCTAACATTAGCCAACATATTTATGAAGATTCATATTCAAATAGTAATGTCAGTAGTCAAATAAACTGTATGTGAGTACGAAACATGAACTGACCTCAGAGTCTCCAGTCTACAGTTTGGACTCTGCAGTCCAGCACACAGACGCTCCACGGCTGAATCCTCAAGGATGTTGTGTCTCAGGTCCAGCTCTCTCAGATGGGAGGGGTTGGACTTCAGAGCTGAGGCCACGACTTCACACTCAGTCTCAGAGAGGTGACAGTTAATAAGCCTGTGATGACAGAGAATAAGAAACATTTAAAATATAATCAAATCTGACTCTTTTATCCTAAAAATCACGTTTTGATTGACAAGGGTCTGAAGTTTGATTCCGATATGATGAGGTCAGAGGTCACGGGATCCCTTTCAAAACCCCCATGCAGACAGACAGAGATCCGTTCTGTGGAATCGATACTGGATCATTCAGATGAAGAAAATGATCCCTCTTCCCTTACGACAATACTAACAATCCTAATTAATCTTTTGGTAAGTTCTTTCTATTTTTTAAGAAATGTTTTGGGCGACCAGATGAAAGGAGAAGAACGAGCTCTAAAAAGCTCGGCCCATCTCTAAAGATGCTCCTCGTTGGAAACTAGACCAGGTAAAGGTGCAGCTTTTATTTAACGAGTATGGAGATGTTTGGTTCCTCTCTCACATCCAACAATAATTAGAGATATTGGGGGGGGGGGGGGGGGGGGGCTCGCCTCCACTTCCTGGTACATTTGATTCTCATTCACATATTTAAAGTTGATTTGGGATATTTCCCTTTGGATATGAAGGAGATGACAGAGTTGTACAAGGTTCCCTCTGACCTGCTGCATAGAGACAGAGAGCATCACATCATACTCTGAAAGCCACGCCCACCTGGGGGGGGGGTGTTCTCTGCTTCTGTCTGTAAGCTAAGCTAACACACAGGGTGGTGTGATGATGCTGTGGGATCCTACAGTCTTCCCATTCTTTCTGCTGAATCCTCACGTCTGGATCCACTTCTTTCTTTATGAAAACTAATTTTTTCAGCTCGCCAGCTTATGAAAACTTAAGTTCTGGGTTATTTAGTCCTCTGGTGGTGAAGATCAGCACCTAGCAGCTTTTAGGGCTGGTTCTGATGTTTTCTAGCAGATAGAATAAAGAGGAGGAACCTTCACACAATACAAGTCAACGGAGCGAGGAGAGAGCCCCACCCCCCCCGTCCCTTTTATTAAAGTCTTAATGTTTACATCAAGAATCCACCCTCAACCGTTCCACTAAAGAGGAACTACCTGGTCCAGTTCTGGTCCAGTATTGAGCGAGATCCTAATGACGGGCCGGCATGAATCAAGCTATGATGAAACCTAATGGGGTGACAATAGAGGTGGGGGGGGGGGGGATGTGATTCCACATTGAAATCATTTAAATATTGAGGTTTTGCATCTTTTAGATACCAGGAGCCTGGATGATTTCTGTTTCCTACAGCTGGGACCACAGAAAGGGAATCAAACTCTCTCTGAAATAGAGGGGACACAGGTCCAGATGTGTCCTAGAGAAGACTCCACAGCCTGACTGCTTCCTGAAACAGAAGAAACATGCATCCCCGGACAAAGAGATCAGGTCTGTGGTAAATGCCAAAGCCTTTTTCACCAAACTCCTACCGGGAACGGAGGTCTAAAGACTACAGGCTTGTAGTTCACACTGTTGAGAATGCACTGGATCCCCAATCTCTGGCCAGACCCTGAACACAGCGGGAACTATAAAACAGGTCGACCAACAGGCCAACATTAAATACTGTAAGGAAGGCTGCAGGAGTCCTGGCAGATGGAGAACCAGGTATGGTTCTTAATGTATGAACTGCTAACGCTGCAGCTGTGTCCCACATTAATGTGATCATCTGAGGAAGGAGTGCTGTTGGTGCTGATTATTAATCTGATCATTAGTCGCTGCTTGTTGATATCGTGTCGAGCTTATGGAACTGTAGATGCTACATCGCTAGTCTCGCCCCCCCCCCCCCCGTGGATTAATGATGACAGAAGATACTTTCGATCACCATCGGCTCACTCTCACAGCGTTGGACACAACTAAGACATTTGCAGAGTAACATGTAGAAATATTTCCAATATGCAGCTTTATCAGACGTAATCTGCCCGGCAACACAAACACAAAACTCCTCCAGCTTTAGTCCTGGTAAAAAGTCCTAAAACTAGAAATGGGATCACTGCTGACTCAGAAAGTCTCTCTGGACGAGAGAGAGAAGCAGCTGCAGGAGGAAGAAGGGAACGAGCTTTAAAAGTGGAGGGTAAGCTCTGGAAGCAGGGACAGGTGACGTGTGTGTGTGTGTGTGTGTGGTGTGTGTGTGTGTGTGTGTGTGTGTGTGTGTGTGTGGGTGTGGGTGTGTGTGTGGGGGGGGCAGTTCTGCTGGAGTCTCCTGATCCAGTAAAAAGAGATAAAGGGGACATTAGATTAAAGTGGAGCTGCTGAATGATGAAGGACTGGGCATTGGAGGACTGGGTTACCTGTATGAAGTCTCTCCAGACTCAGTCAGCAGCTCAGCTGTGAAGGGGGACATTTCCTGGAAGAAGAAGAAGAAGAAGAAGAAAAAGAAGAAGAAGAAGAAGAGTTGATTAGAAACTGCCCCCCCAACTCTCACAGTCCTGTCTATGTGACAGGATCCTCACTGCTTCCCTTTCTACTCCACGTGCACTATTTCCTCTGTATCCACCACTTCCCTTTCTACTCCACGTGCACTATTTCCTCTGTATCCACCACTTCCCTTTCTACTCCACGTGCACTATTTCCTCTGTATCCACCACTTCCCTTTCTACTCCACGTGCACTATTTCCTCTGTATACGTGCACAGATGAAGCCTGCAGGACTGTCTGACAGCAGCTCGTGGTTTCAGAGGTGAGGAAGAAGAGAAGAGATTGAATGAGTTGATGATGAAGAGGAAGAGGAGAGAGAGAGGAGAAGGTAAAGGAACAGTAAACCTGGAGGGGTAACACTGAGGACCCCCCCCCCCCCCCCAGTCTGACCACTGCCAGATGAATTAAATGTAAAGTGAAAGACTGACATCTGGATGGAGAGCCTCTCCACCACAAGCTGCTGCTTCAACTCTCTGGACCATCAGGAGACAGCTGGTCCTCTCTGCTGTCCTCACACACATCAGGGTCTGTCTTTGACGGAGACGGATCTGGGGAGACAAGAGGACACAGCAGAGGGTAAAGTCCCTTTTGGAAATCCTGGTGACCCACATTAATAAAGGTCTAGCAGAGGTCCATCAGAGCCCTTTGGAGCAGGTCTTTATCCTCCTGGTTCCTGTTGTTATCTACTGACAACTTCCAATAAAGTCCCAATGGAGATATTAAATCATGGTTAAGTCCAGACCACATCCAAAGTGGGTCGGTACAAAGTCAAGACCGAGTTTCACCAACAACATTTAACAGAAATGAGAGACTGAAGACAGAGAAGAAGAAAGCAGCAGACCTGCTGTGGTTACTGGGACCAACCAGCACCTTAAAGCTCCAGCAGCTAGTCTCCAGTTCTGGTCCTGCTTTAACAGCCCCGTTATGTTTCTTTGAGATATTTACTCACCTGCTTCCTGTCTGGCAGGTGCAGCCCTGTAGACTCTGTCATCCACCCTGAAGGGATAAACATGAATAAAGCAGTTATCTTCTTGGGAGAGGTCCACTAAATCCTCATCAGATGAACCTTTAACACTTGATTTCCTTCAGTCAGACTGATCTCAGAGCTGTGACAAAGATGAAGTGATCAGCTGTTTAGTGTTGAAATGAGAGAAGAAACACTGAGATCAGATTTGATGGTTGGACAGGTTGATGTCTCTGATCATGATGTCATGCTGTCCGCTGTAATCCAGATTTATTTCCTGCAGACATCAACACAACAACAACAGTCGTCTTCACATCAACTCAAACACATGATCACAACAAGCTTCTGGCTCAACAACAGTTATCTCAGTGCGCTTTCCATAAAGAGCAGGTCTAGACCGGAGTCTGGGATGTTATTTCTCTCCCAGGTCTTTCCATAAAGAACTGGAAGCCCAACAGTTCCCACCAAGAGCAAGCACTATGGCCACAGAGGCAAGGAAACACTTCCTTTAAGAGGGAGAAACCTTGAGCGGAACCATGGCTCAGGGTGGGGGGCATCTGTCTAGACCGGTTTGGGGTAAGGGGGTATAAAGAGAGAGAGAGAGAGAGAGAGAGGGAAGAGATGGAGAATTGTAGCAAAGGGTGTCAAGCAGGAACATGGAGGCAGCAGGTGACTCCAACCACAGATCCAGAACCAGAACCGCCAGCAGGAAGTGATAGGAAAAGAGAGGGAAGGGGCAAGAGAGAGAGAGGAGAGCGCAAGACTCCGGGAAAGGGAAGAAGTTGAGTTAGTAACATGCAATAAATGGAATGAGGTTGCATACAGATAGAGAGGAGGAAGAGATAGGTACTCAGTGCAAACTGGAACCTGAACGCTCTGGTCCCTGGACTCAGACTGGAGCCTGGTTCCACAGGAGAGGAGCCTGATAGCTAAACACACTGGTCCCTGGACCCAGACTGGAACCTGGTTCCACAGGAGAGGAGCCTGATAGCTGAACGCTCTGGTCCCTTATCCCAGACTGAAAACTGGTTCCACAGGAGAGGAGCTGGATAGCTGAACACTCTGGCTACCATTCTACCTTTAGAGACTCTAGGAACCAGAAGTAGCCCTGCATTCTGGGAGCGTAGTGCTCTTGTAGGGTTGTAAGGTACTATGAGCTCTTTAAGATAAGATGGTGCCTGACCATGAAGAGCTTTGTAGGTGAGAAGAAGGATTTTAAATTCTATTCTAGATTTTACAGGAAGCCAATGTAGAGAAGCTAAAACAGGAGAGATGTGGTCTCTTTTCCTGGTTCCTGTCAGAACACGTGCTGCAGCATTCTGGATCAGCTGAAGAGTCTTTATGGACTTTTTCGAGCAGCCTTATAATAAAGAATTGCAGAAATCCAGCCTGGAAGTAACAAATGCATGGACTAGTTTTTCTGCATCATTTTTTGACAGGATATTCATCTGATTGGCTGACTGTCCTCTCTCTCCTCTCACAGCTTCACTGAGAAGGTTGGAGGTCTACAGGAAGTACTGGATCTGTGCGTTGATACTAACTGTGTTTAGTCCAAAACTGCTGAGACCAGCATGGACTGAGTCCAACCCTCTACTGACCTCAGAGTCTGCAGTCTCCATTCTGGACTCTCCACAAGATCACGCAGCAGCTTCACATCTGAATCCTGCAGATCGTTGTAACTCAGGTCCAGCTCTCTCAGATGGGAGGGGTTGGACTTCAGAGCTGAGGCCAGAGAAGCACAGCTGGTCTCTGACAACATGCAGCCCCTCAATCTGAATAAAAAATAAAGGATGATGATGAAAATCATATTCTAATTAAAAAAAAACTTTACTGATCATTTAAACAGCTGCAATTGTAAACATGCTTTGGACTCTGTTTTTTTATCTACATGTCTGGGTGTGGTTCTGTGTATGTGCATGTCTCTGAATGTGTGTCTGTGTGTGTGTGTGTCTGTGTGTATATTTATGTGAATGTTTGTTTGTGTTTGTGTGTGCTTCTGTTTGTATCTCTGTGTCAGTGTGTGTGAGCGTGAGCGTGTGGGTGTGTGCGTGAATGTGTGGGTGTCTCTCTGTGCGTGTGTGTGTCCCTGGAAGGGTGTGTGTGCCGGTGTTGATTTCTCCGTGTGTTTTTCTGTGTGTCTGTGTGTTACTCTGTGTGTGTGTGTGTGTGTGTGTGAAAGTGTGTGATTGTGTTTGTGTTTGTTGTTTTTGTGTGTGTTTCTGTGTGTTTTTGTGTGTGTGTGTGTGTGTCTGTAGGAGCAGTAAATCAAATCATTCGTAGAGTCGTAATCCTCCGTTCAAACTGCAACATACAGTGAGGAAAATAAGTATTTGAACACCCTGTTTTTTTGCAAGTTCTCCCACTTAGAAATCATGGAGGGTCTGAAATAGTCCTCATAGGTGCATGTCCACTGTGAGAGACATGTCCACTGTGAGAGACATGTCCACTGTGAAAGACATGTCCACTGTGAGAGACATAATCTAAAAAAATATCCAGAAATCCCAATGTATGATTTTTTAACTATTTATTTGTATGATACAGCTGCAAATAAGTATTTAAACACCTGAGAAAATCAATGTTAATTAATATCTGGTCCAGCAGGCTTTGTTTCTAACGTTTCTTGTAGCCCTTCACCAGGTCTGACACCCTGCAGAAGGGATTTTGGCCCCCGCTCCACACAGATCTTCTCCAGACCAGTCAGGTTTCTGGGCTGTTGCTGAGAAACACGAAGTTTGAGCTCCCTCCAAAGATTCTCTATTGGGTTTAGGTCTGGAGACTGGCTAGGCCCCCCCAGTAATTATTATCCGTATTATTTGAATATAGGTGTCAGCTGATTATAAATGACATGCATGTGAAGAGGATCAAACAGAAATCAGAGTAATGGCTTCAACAGTTAATAAGCCAAGTCTTCTGGGACTGCAGACTGAATGGACTACAAGAACCATCAACATATGAACTACAGAACATTTACTACTTGATAGATGGAAGTTGTGTTTGGACATGAATTAGCTTCAGTTGTTAATTAAAGATATTAGATCTCTAATAGTAACAGAGTCAGGGAACTGACCTCAGAGTCTCCAGTCTACAGTCTGGACTCTCCAGAAAACCACACAGCAGCTCCACGTCTGAGTCCTGCAGCTCGTTGGTACTCAGGTCCAGCTCTCTCAGATGGGAGGGGTTGGACTTCAGAGCTGAGACCAGAGAAGCACAGCTGGTCTCTGACAAACTGCAGCCCCTCAATCTGAATAAAGAATAAATGATGATGATGAAAATCAATTTCTAATTCAATAAAAACTTTATTGATCCTTTAAACAGCTGCATTTGGAAACATGCTTTGGTCTCTTTGTTTTCGTCTACATGTGTGTCTGTTTATCAGAGAAGGGAAGTACTTTGTTGCTGTACTCAAGTAGATTTTTTAGATATTTTTACTTTAACCTTGTGTGCCGACTTTTTACTTTTTACTAAATTGGCTCGTTACAGTAGTTTCGTATAATTTCAGTAGAGTTACCGTTTCCGTGTCATCAATACTGAATCACAATAAATATTATATAAAAATATTCAATCTAATAATTCATATTTCTTCCTTTATTTTCTTTCCTTATTGAGCACACAGACAAGGAAGGGAGCCCGTGACGGCAGCTGATTGGACGAGAGCGTCACGTGGGTCTGGCTGCTGGAGGACTTCAAAGCGACTGTCATGGCGGCTCGGACGGAACAGGATCTGTTATTTTAGGAACAGAGGAGCGACACTGTGTTCCTGAAAACATGTGAAGGAGAAAGAGCCGTGCAGATGTTGAATCTGTCTTCATTTCAGATCCACACAGGTCCCTTTAAAAGATGTTGAGAGGCGCGAGCCGAGCCGGTCGCTCTCTCTGCTACAGGAACGCCAGGAAAACTGCGTTGGTCACGTTCATCCCGCTCCTCATTTCCTGTCAGGGTTTCAACATGAGTGTTGATTTGAACAATGCTGGACCATCAGAAGTGGGACTACAGCAGGAATGGTCCGTGCTCGTTAGCAGAGGACTGACGGGAGGATGAGAAGGGTTGTGGTGTGTGTGTGTTGTGTGTGTATCTGTTTGTGGTATTGTGTGCGTTTCTGGTTGTATGTGTGTCTGTGTGTATTTGTGAAAGTGTGGGTCTGTTTCTTTGTGTGTGTGTGTCTATGTGTGTGTGTGTGTCTGTTTGTGAGTATGAGTACACGTGTGTGTTTTCTTTGAATGAGTTGAATTGAAAGCCTTTATTGTCATTGTACCAGTACAATGAAATTTGGAGAGCACTCTCTAAAAGTGCACACATTAATAACACATACATAAATATACATATACATACATTAGTGCAAGTCTGAGTGTAGGTTGAGTATGGTGACAGCTTTGGGAAAAAGCTGTCCCTGAGTCTATTGTTTCTGGCCCGTATTGACACTGAAGCGCCTGCCTGAGGGCAACAGGTTAAAGAGATGGGAGCCGGGTGAGTGTGTCCCTCAGGATGTTTCTGGCCCTACTGAGACAACGGGAGTTTTAGATGGCAGTCAAAGAGGGCAGAGGGCAGCCAATTATTTTTTGTGCAGTGTTTGTCACCCTCTGCAGTTGCTTCCTGTCGCTCCTCCGTGCAGCTGAAGTCCAGGATGAGTTCCTTGGTCTTGTTGATGTTTAGTGCCAGGTTGTTTGATGCACACCACTCACTAAGTTTCAGGACCTCATCTCTATAGGCGCCTCGTTTCCCCTGTAATCAGCCCCACCACCGTTGTATCATCAGCGAACTTGATGATGATGTTCTCTGGGTGGGCGGGACTGCAGTCGGATGTGTATAGGGAGTAGAGTATGGGCTCAGCACGCAGCCCTGTGGAGAGCCAGTGCTAAGAGTGCGGGAAGAAGAGAGGTGAGGACCCGTTTCACCTGCTGGGGTCGGTTGACTAAAAAGTTCTTTATCCAGGAGCAAGTTTGTGGTGGCACCCCAAGTTGGTTAGCTTGGGATCAGAATGTCCGGTATTATTGTGTTAAAAGCTGAGCTGAAGTCAACGAAGAGCATCCTAACGTAGCTCCCTGTTTCTCCAGGTGACTCAGCGCTGAGTAGAGAGCAATGGCTATGGCGTCTTCGGTCTGTTAGTCCGATATGCAAACTGATGCGGATCCAGTGTGGAAGGTAGACAGGCTTGATGTGTTTCAAAATCAGTTTCTCTAAGCATTTGGTGATGACTGGGGTTAGTGCTATGGGGCGAAAATCATTGAGGCTGGTCGTGGGTGACTTTTTAGGGATCGGGATGATTATAGCAGACTTCAAACAGGGTGGAATGACAGCTTGTTCCAGAGATAGATTGAAGATGTCTGTAAAGACCTGTGATAGCTGCCAAGCACATGCCTTGAGCAGCTTCCCAGGTACTCCATCTGGACCAGCAGCCTTTCTGGGGTTCACTGCACAGAGCGCCCGCCACACATCCTGTACCTCAAGAGTAAGTGGGGGGGGGGGGGGGTGCTGGGAGCTAGTGGGGGTTGTGATGGTTGTTGAAGTGATGAGGCTGGATGCTGTGTTGAGACTCAAAGCGGGCAAAGAAGCTGTTCAGCTCTCTGCCGTCCCGCATCCAAATTCCCGGGTGTCACAGCACAGCCTCTGTAATTGGTGATGGTCTGTATGCCCCGCCACACTTGCCTGGGGTTGTTGAGCTGTTCCTCTATCCTCCTCTTATATTCAACTTTAGCAGTCCTAATGCCTCTCCTCAGGTTGGCACGAGCGGCGCTGGACGATGTTCTGTCGCCTGACCGGAAGGCTGAGTCAGGGCCGGAGGAGCATGCGGACCTGGCGCGTCATCCAGGGTTTCTGGTTTGAGGACACCCAGATACACTTTTCCACAGTGACATTCCCAATACAGTACTTGATGTAGGACAATACTGTATCTGTGAATATTCCAGGTCTTCGTGGTAGAAGGCTTCCCACTGTGTGTTATCGAAGCAGTCCTGTAATCGTGGAGGGCGTCCTCGGCCAGGTGGTGATGGTCTTTTTTGTGGGCTTGTTTGTCGCCTGAGGGGGTATATGCCGGAGTGAGGAGCAGGGAGAGGTGGTCTGACCGGCCCAGGTGGGGAAGGGGTACAACTCTGTACGCATGCTTGATGTTAGAATATACATGATCCAGAGTGTTTCCCCCTCTTGTAGGGCATTTTACATATTGGTGGAATTTTGGTAATACAGTCTTGAGATTTGCCTTATTGAAGTCCCCTGCAATAATGTGGACTCCACTGGGGTGGGCGCGCTGGTGGGTATTGACGGCATTTAGCAGCAGAGAGAGAGCCGTGTTTACATTAGCATCTGGTGGTATATAGACTGCAGTGATGACAATAACGGCTAGCTCTCTAGGCAGAAAAAAGGGTCTGCATCTCACCAACATAAACTCCAAGTCAGGAGAACAGTGTCTGTCCAAGATAGTGCTATTATTACACCAGCCTTCATGCACGTAGATGCAGAGCCCACCTCCTCTGTTCTTCCCGGCGTCACTGTTTCTGTCCCATCTGTGTAGCGTACGGCCTGCTAGCTGCACCATGGCATCAGGGATTTGCGTGCGTAGCCATGTCTCTGTGATGATAAGCACACAGCAATCACGAACATAACGATTACCAGCCAGCTGTATTTCCAAATCGTCTGTTTTGTGTACCATGGATCTGGCATTTGTAAGGTAGAGGCTCGGCAGCGGGGGTTTAAGTGGCTGTTTCCTTAGCTTGAGCAGTAGCCCAGCCCTGCAGCCTCGTTTTTGTTTCCTCTCGCGTCGCCGTCTGCGTCGCCTGCCAGACCCGATAACAATCCACGGAGATCCCGCTGGTCTCGCTATTTCGTCCGGAATGTTGTGAGTGCGGTAAAAGTCGCCGGAGATGGTCACCTTCAATTGGAAACCGATGTCCAGCAGGTCCAGACGACTGTAGTGTTTCGTAATTTGAGTAGACAAACTTACAGCATACAATAAACACAAAAAGAAGCACAAATAGGGAGAGCTGTGAGCCGCTGCGTCTGTGCGCGCTGCCATCTTAAGCAACGATGCCAAACTGCACTAGACAGTGTGTGTGTGTGTGTGATTGTGTGTGCGTGTGTGTGTATGTGTGTCTGTCTGTGTATGTGTTTGTGTGTGTGGGTTTCTGTGTTCGTCTCTGTGTATGTGTGTGTATGTGTGTGTCAGTAAATAAACACATTTGTTCGTAGAGTCCCAATCATCCGTTCAGTTTTTGCCCAACTGACACAGCAACGTAAATAAAACTTGTTTTTAAACATAAAGTCTCAAAATATGGAAAATAGTTTGTCCTTCTGCTCTCTAGTCACACACACACCTCCACCTGTCCCAGGTGAGGTCTACATATAGAGTTACCAGCCCCTGACCTCATCATCATTACCATCATCATCATCATCATCATCATCAACAGTAATTATGATCTGTATATTTTTCATCCCACTTGGGCTGGAGCTGCTCTCATTTCTAGAAATCTTGACAAGTTTATTAGTGGACCTGATCCTTGACAATCCAGAGTTGGGACCAGGAGGCAGAGTCCCAGTCTAACACACTTCTCTGCTCCTTTATTCCAGGTGTTACCTAGTAAAACCCCATAGTGACGGTGTCTGCCCCCCCACCATTGAAATTATTTAAATCAAAGGTAAACAGAAGAGGAGCAGTGCATGAAAACCTCATAACAATTAAAACCACAAGTGCAATAGTTCAAAAGAATAGGAGAATTAAATGTGGACTCTTAAACATCAGATCTCTCTTTCTAAAGGGGGACTAGTAAATGAATTAATATCAGATTCTAATATTGATTTATTCTGTCTTACTGAAACCTGCCTGGGTGATGGAGAATATGTTAGTCTAAATGAGTCACCCCCCAGTCATATTAATACTCACATTCCTCGAGGGCCGGCGAGGAGGTGGAGTTGCAGCTATCTTTGATTCTAGTCTACTAATCAGCTCTAAACTAAACTGAATTATAACTCATTTGAAAGTCTGTTCTTAGTCTTTCAACCCAAGTTGGAAATCACTGAACCACTTTTATTTGTTCTAGTGTACCGAGCACCTGGTTCAGAATCTGAACCAGTTCTATTTGGTTCTAGTGTACCAAGCACCTGGTCCCGACTCTGAACCAGTGCTATTTGTTATAGTGTACGAGCACCTGGTCCAGTTCTCTGAAGTCTTATCTGAATTTGCAGAGAGTTTTTGCAAATTAGTCCTTAAACAGACCAAGTTCTTATTGTAGGGGATTTTAATATTCATGTGGACGTTGAGAATGATAGCCTTAGTACTGTGTTTATCTCTCTATTAGATTCTATTATAGCCTTAGTACTGCGTTTATCTCTCTATTAGATTCTATTATAGTCTTAGTACTGTGTTTATCTCTCTATTAGATTCTATTATAGCCGTAGTACTGTGTTATCTCTCTATTAGATTCTATTATAGCCTAGCACTGCGTTTATCTCTCTATTAGATTCTATTATAGTCTTAGTACTGTGTTTATCTCTCTATTAGATTCATTATTATAACCTTAGTACTGCGTTTATCTCTCTATTAGATTCTATTATAGCCTTAGTACTGCGTTTATCTCTCTATTAGATTCTATTATAGCCTTAGTACTGCGTTTATCTCTCTATTAGATTCTATTATAGCCTTAGTACTGTGTTTATCTCTCTATTAGATTATTATAACCTTAGTACTGTGTTTATCTCTCTATTTAGATCTATAGCCTTAGTACTGCGTTTATCTCTCTATTAGATTCTATTATAGCCTTAGTACTGCGTTTATCTCTCTATTAGATTCTATATAGCCTTAGTACTGCGTTTATCTCTCTATTAGATTCTATTATAGCCTTAGTACTGTGTTTATCTCTCTATTAGATTCTATTATAGTCTTAGTACTGCGTTTATCTCTCTATTAGATTCTATTATAGCCTTAGTACTGTTTATCTCTCTATTAGATTCTATATAGCCTTAGTACTGCGTTTATCTCTCTATTAGATTCTATTATAGCCTTAGTACTGCGTTTATCTCTCTATTAGATTCTATTATAGCCTTAGTACTGCGTTTATCTCTCTATTAGATTCTATTATAGCCTTAGTACTGCGTTTATCTCTCTATTAGATTCTATTATAGCCTTAGTACTGTGTTTATCTCTCTATTAGATTCTATTATAGCCTTAGTACTGTGTTTATCTCTCTATTAGATTCTATTATAGCCTTAGTACTGCGTTTATCTCTCTATTAGATTCTATTATAGCCTTAGTACTGTGTTTAACTCTCTATTAGATTCTATTATAGCCTTAGCACTGCGTTATCTCTCTATTGATTCTATTATAGCCTTAGTACTGCGTTTATCTCTCTATTAGATTCTATTATAGCCTTAGTACTGTGTTTATCTCTCTATTAGATTTATTATAGCCTTAGTACTGTGTTTATCTCTCTATTAGATTCTATTATAGCCTTAGTACTGCGTTATCTCTCTATTAGATTCTATTATAGCCTTAGTACTGCATTATCTCTCTATTAGATTCTATTATATGCTTTAATCTAAGATTCTATTATAGCCTTAGTACGCGTTTATCTCTAGTAAGATTCTATTATAGTCTTAGTACTGCGTTTATCTCTCTATTAGATTCTATTATAGCCTTAGTACTGCGTTTATCTCTCTTTAGATTCTATTATAGTCTTAGTACTGCGTTTATCTCTCTATTAGATTCTATTATAGCCTTAGTACTGCGTTTATCTCTCTATTAGATTCTATTATAGCCTTAGTACTGCGTTTATCTCTCTATTAGATCTATTTTATAGCCTTAGTACTGCGTTTATCTCTCTATTAGATTCTATTATAGCCTTAGTACTGCGTTTATCTCTCTATTAGATTCTATTATAGTTAGTACTGCGTTTATCTCTCTATTAGATTCTATTATAGCCTTAGTACTGCGTTTATCTCTCTATTAGATTCTATTATAGCCTTAGTACTGCGTTTATCTCTCTATTAGATTCTATTATAGCCTTAGTACTGCGTTTATCTCTCTATTAGATTCTATTGGCTTCTCTCAAAGTGTACATAAACCAACTCACCGTTTTAACCACACCCTCGATCTTGTTCTGGTATGGTGTTGAAATTGAACATTATAGTGTTCCCACAGAATCCCTTCCTATCTGACCACTGTTGATAACTTTTGAGTTTATACTGCTGAACTACACGCCGTTAGGTAAAACCTCCTATACAAGATGTCTATCTGATAGTGCTGTAGCTAAATTTAAGGATGCGATTCCGTTAGCATTTAATTCATTACCAAGTCCCAAAGTAACGGAGGACTCCTATGCTATTAGTCCCTCCCAAATCCATCATTTTGTTGATAGTGCAGCAGGCTCGCTACGAATGACTCTAGACTCTGTTGCCCCTCTAAAAAGAAGATAATAAAACAAGATGGTTAGCTCCATGGTATAACACTGAAACTCGCAATTAAAGCAAATATCGCGGAAACTTGAGAAGATCTGGCGCTCCACCAAACTGGAAAATTCTCGTTTAACCTGACAAGATAGTCTTAAAACGTATAGGAAGGCCCTCCGTAATGCCAGAGCAGCGTACTACTCGTCATTGATAGAGGAAAACAGGAACAACCCCAGGTTTCTTTTCAGCACTGTAGCCAGGCTAACAGAAGGTCACAGCTCTACTGAGCCAAGTATTCCCATAGCTCTTAGTAGTAACGACTTTATGAGCTTCTTCAATGATAAAATTATTACTATTAGAAGCAAAATTCACCAAGACCTGCCTTTAACTGGCTTATCTCTCAGGAACCTTAGAAACAGCTGTAAAACCAGATGCATGTTTAGACTGCTTTGCTTCACTTGATCTTTATCAATTTAATTCAATTATTTCTTTATCTAAACCATCAACCTGCCTCTTAGACCCCATCCCGAGTAGGCTTCATCTAAACCATCAACCTGCCTCTTAGACCCTATCCCGACTAGGCTACTTAAAGAGGTTTTACCATTAGTCAACACTTCTTTACTAGATATAACCAATCTATCTTTATTAACAGGCTATGTACCACAGCACTTTAAGGTAGCTGTAATTAAACCTCTTCTAAAAAAGCCCAACCCTGATCCAGATGTTCTAGACAACTATAGACCTATATCCAACCTTGATCCAGATGTTTTAGCCAACTATAGACCTATATCCAACCTTGATCCAGATGTTTTAGCCAACTATAGACCTATATCCAACCTTGATCCAGATGTTTAAGCCAACTATTGAACTATATCCAACCTTGAGCCAGATGTTTTAGCCAACCATAGACCTATATCCAACATTGAGCCAGATGTCTTAGCCAACTATAGACCTATATCCAACCTTGATCCAGATGTTTTAGCCAACTATAGACCTATATCCAACCCTGATCCAGATGTTTTAGCCAACTATAGACCTATATCCAACCTTCCATTTCTCTCTAAGATTCTTGAGAAAGCAGTCGCCAAACAGCTGTGTGACTTTCTGCATAGCAACAGCTTATTTGAGGATTTTCAGTCAGGATTTAGAGTTCATCATAGCACAGAGACAGCACTTGTTAAATTACTAATGACCTCCTAATTGCTTCAGACGAAGGACTTATCTCTGTACTTGTGTTATTAGATCTTAGCGCTGCATTTGATACCATTGACCATTATATCTTATTACAGAGATTGGAACATTTAATTGGCATTAAAGGGACTGCTCTAAGCTGGTTTAAGTCTTATTTATCAGATCGATCTCAGTTTGTTCATGTCAACGATGAATCCTCTGTGCACGCCAAGGTTAGTCATGGAGTCCCACAAGGATCTGTGCTCGGTCCAATCCTGTTCACTTTATATATGCTTCCTTTAGGCAATATTATCAGGAAACACTCCATAAACTTTCATTGTTATGCAGATGATACTCAATTATATCTATCAATCAAGCCGGATGAAACTAATCAGTTAGCTAAACTTCAAATGTGCCTTCAGGATATTAAAACCTGGATGACTTGTAATTTTCTAATGTTAAACTCAGATAAAACTAACGTTATTTCACTGGGGCCCAAGCACCTCAATGACGCATTATCCAAAGAGATAGTTACTCTGGATGGCATCACCCTGGCCTCCAGCACCACTGTGAGGACACACAAGTCTTCTGGGATTGCAGACTTAATGGACCACAAGAAATATCAACATATGAAGTAAAAGAACATTTACAACTTGATAGAGGAAATTGATGAAATTTTAGACAGATTTTATTGGCCTGAATTTTGCACTATTATATTGACTGTATGCACAATTGCACATCCTCAACAAATTCTGCTGCTCTTATTTTCTTCACTGTATATGCCTTCTTATCTTTATATTGTTTACTTGAATGTTTTGTTTGTCTGTGACCTAATTTTTAAAATATGTCTTGTCTACACTGTGGGATAGAGAGAAACGTAATTTCGATCTCTGTGTATGTCTTGACATGTGAAGAAATTGACAATAAAGCAGACTTTGACTTTGAAAGTTGTATTTGGACATGAATTAGTTTCAGTTGTTAATTAAAGATATTAGATCTCTAATAGTAACAGAGTCAGTGAACTGACCTCAGAGTCTCCAGTCTACAGTCTGGACTCTCCAGAAAACCACAGAGCAGCTCCACATCTGAATCCTCCAGCTCATTGTTGTAACTCAGGTCCAGCTCTCTCAGATGGGAGGGGTTGGATTTCAGAGCTGAGGTCAGAGAAGCACAGCTGGTCTTTGACAAACTGCAGCGCTCCAATCTGAATGAAGAATAAATGATGATGATGAAAATCAATTTCTAATTCAATGAATACTTTATTGATCCTTTGTGTGTGTGTGTTTTATCAGAGATATGAAGTAAATCATTACTGCACTCAAGAAGATTTTCATAAATATTTTTAGTTAATCTTTTTTTGCGCCTACTTTTTACATTGACTCCTTACATTTTACAAAACTGACTTGTTACTTTAGTTTCATATAATTTCCGTGAAGTTACCGTTACAGTGTCATCAATACTGAATAAAAAAAATACTGTGTTTGTGTGTTTCTTTGAATGTGTGTGTGTGTTTCTGTGTGTGTGTGTGCGTCTGTGTTTAGTATAGTTTCCCATACCGCTCTCTAGTCATACACACACCTCCACCTGTCCCAGGTGAGGTCTACATATAGAGTTACCACCCCCTGACGTCATCACCTTCATCATCATCATCAGTAATTATGATCCGTATTATTTGAATATAGGTGTCAGCATGATTATAAATGACATGCATGTGAAGAGGATCAAACAGAAATCAGAGTAATGGCTTCAACAGTTAATAAGCACAAGTCTTCTGGGACTGCAGACTGAATGGACTACAAGAACCATCAACATATGAACTACAGAACATTTACTACTTGGTAGATGGAAGTTGTGTTTGGACATGAATTAGTTTCAGTTGTTAATTAAAGATATTAGATCTCTAATAGTAACAGAGTCAGGGAACTGACCTCAGAGTCTCCAGTCTACAGTCTGGACTCTCCAGAAAACCACACAGCAGCTCCAGTCCTGAATCATGAAGGATGTTGTCACTCAGGTCCAGCTCTCTCAGATGGGAGGGGTTGGACTTCAGAGCTGAGACCAGAGAAGCACAGCTGGTCTCTGACAACCTGCAGCCCCTCAATCTGAAAAAAGAATAAATGATGATGATGAAAACCAATTTCTAATTCAATAAATACTTTATTGAACCTTTAAACAGCTGCATTTGGAAACATGCTTTGGTCTCTTTGTTTTAATCTACATGTGTGTCTGTGTGTGTATGTCTGTTTGTGTTTGGGTGTATGTTTCTGTGTATGTGTGTGCATCTGGGTGTGCGTGTGTGTGTGTATATATATTTCTGTGTGTGTGTGTGTGTGTGTCTGTCAGTAATTCAAAACATTTGTTTGTAGAGTCCCAATCATCCGTTCAGTTATTGCACAACTGCAACATAAATAAAACTTGTTTTAAACATAAAGAAAAAACAGTTTGTCTCAAAAAATGAAAAATAGTTTATCCTTCTGCTCTCTAGTCACACACACACCTCCAACTGTTCCAGGTGAGATCTACATATAGAGTTACCACCACCTGACATCATCATCATCATCATCATCATCATCATCAACAGTAATTATGATCTGTATTATTTGAATATAGGTGTCAGCATGTTTATAAATGACATGCATGTGAAGAGGATCAAACAGAAATCAGAGTAATGGCTTCAACTGTTAATAAGCACAAGTCTTCTGGGACTGCAGACTGAATGGACTACAAGAACCATCAACATATGAACTACAGAACATTTACTACTTTGTAGATGGAAGTTGGGTTTGGACACAAATTGGTTTCAGTTGTTAATTAAAGATATTAGATCTCTAATAGTAACAGAGTCAGGGAACTGACCTCAGAGTCTCCAGTCTACAGTCTGGACTCTCCAGAAAACCACACAGCAGCTCCACTCCTGAATCCTGCAGGTAGTTATGACTCAGGTCCAGCTCTCTCAGATGGGAGGGGTTGGACTTCAGAGCTGAGACCAGAGAAGCACAGCTGGTCTCTGACAACCTGCAGTCCCTCAATCTGAATAAAGAATAAATGATAGAATAGAATGCCTTTATTGTCATTATACACAAGTACACGGTATTTGTGCAACGAGATTAAAGCAATCCCTTTACAGCGTTGACACAAAAAGCATAAGATAACAATATCAAATATCAAAAAAATCTAAATCTAAATTCAAAGATATAAAGTGTAGGTAGTGCAGAGAAAAGAAAAAGAGTTGCGGGGGGTGCTGGCGCAAAGTCCTGAGTCCGGAGAGCAACTGTACACATATATTAATCAGCTTGAATACACATTGTGTAAACATAGATACGTGTTAACAAATAATAAATAATATTGCACAGTGATGAAATAAAATGATTAAGTACTAATAATAAATAAGTAAATATTGCACAGTAATGGAATGGAAAGGTTAATATTAAATATTGCACTGTATGAAATGAATGAAATGAAATTGCACAGATTCATGTGTCCTATGAGGTATTATATAACAGTATGACAGTAGCAGTATAACGATATTGCACAGTCGAAGGGAAGGAAGAAGACAGTCTGGGGCTGTGGAGTGGAGTCAGCGCACATGTGAGTTCAGGGTGGTTTTGGCCTTAGGGAAGAAACTGTTCTTGAGTCTGTTGGTCCGTGCTCTGATGCACCTGTAGCGCCTTCCTGAGGGCAACAGGTCAAACAGATCAGAGCCAGGGTGGGAGCTGTCCTTGATGATGTTCTCTGCTCTGCTGAGGCAGCGGGAGGTGTAGATGTCCGTCAGGGAGGGGAGAGGGCAGCCGGTGATCTTCTGTGCTGACCTTACAACCCTCTGCAGCCTCTCCCTGTCTGCCACGGTGCAGCTGCCGTACCATACTGTGATGCAGTAGGTCAGCAGGCTCTCGATGGATGAGCGGTAGAAGGTCAGCAGCAGGTTGGAGTCCAGGTCGTACTTCCTGAGGACCCTCAGGAAGTGTAGTTGCTGCTGGGCCTTCTTAATGACCGCTGTGATGTTGGCTGACCAGGAGATGTCAGCAGAGATGAGGACACCAAGAAACCGGAAGGTGTGGACCCTCTCCATGCACTCGCCGTTGATGTACAGCAGGGCTAGGTCGGTGCTGTTCTTCCTGAAGTTGACGATGATCTCCTTGGTTTTCTTGGTGTTCAGAGCCAAGTTGTTCTCCGAACACCAAGCTGCCAAGTTCAGGACTTCCTCTCTGTAGGCTGCCTCGTCTCCCTTTGAGATGAGTCCGACCACTGTGGTGTCGTCAGCAAACTTGACGATGAGGTTGTTGTTGTGGGCCGGACTGCAGTTGTGGGTGTAGAGGCAGTACAGGAGGGGGCTCAGCACGCAGCCCTGTGGGGAGCCAGTACTCAACATGCGAGTGGAGGAGAGGTGGGGGCCCAGTCTCACCGTCTGGAGCCGATTTGTGAGGAAGTCCTTTATCCAGGCACAAGTGAGAGGGGGGAGGCCTAGAGGGACCAGTTTGGATATGAGAATGTCCGGGATGATTGTGTTAAAAGCGGAGCTGTAATCCACAAAGAGCATCCGGACGTGGCTCTGCTGCTGCTCCAGGTGGCTCAGTGCAGAGTGGAGAGCTACGGTGATGGCATCCTCTGTGGATCTGTTTGTGCGATAGGCAAACTGATAGGGGTCCAGATCTGGGGGGAGGTAGTCCTTGATATGTTGGAGAACAAGTCTCTCGAAGCACTTCATGATTACCGGGGTGAGGGCCACAGGACGGTAATCATTCAGGCTGGTGATGGGAGACTTCTTCGGCACTGGGATGATTTCGGGGATAATCAAAACACAGCAGTCACGAACAAAGCGATTTCCAGCGAGTTGTAATTGCAGGTCGTCCATTTTATGCGTTAGCGCTCTGGCATTGGAGAGATACAGACTCGGAAGGGGTGGCTTGTGAGGTTGTTTTCTTAGCCTTAGCAAGACGCCGGCCCTGCGTCCGAGTTTCTGCTTCCTCTCCCTGCGCCGTCTTCGCCGCCTCCTAGCCCCGACAACAATCCACGGAGGCCCGGGCTGTCTCGCTATGTCAACAGGAATGTTATTGTTGTGATGAGAATCACGCGAAAAAGCTATCTGGTGCCGGTCACCGATGTCCAAAAGGTCTTGGCGGGTGTAGTGGACTTTTGCAAAGCCGATAGTACACAAACAAGAGAAAAAGAAGTACAAAAACAAAAAAAAACATCAAAAAAGAACACTGAAAGGGAAAGCCGTGAGCCGCTGCGTCTGATCTTGGTAACGATGATGATGAAAATAAATTTCTAATTCAATAAACACATCATGGATCCTTTAAACAGCTGCATTTGGAAACGTGCACAAAGACCGGTGAGCATCCAGGGATCAGACATTGAGGTAGTGGAGAGCTACAGATTCCTGGGTGTTCACCTGAACAATAAACTGAACTGGACTGATAACACCCATGCTCTATACAAGAAGAGCCAGAGGCGCCTCCATCTGCTGAGGAGACTCAGGTCCTTTGGAGTGTGCAGGACTCTCTTCAGGACTTTTTATGACTCTGTGGTGGCCTCTGCCATCCTTTATGCCTTTATCTAGGTCTGCTGCAGCTCGGACCGGGACAGCACCTCGCACCCCCTACATGACACTGTGGGGTCCCTGAGCAGCTCCTTCAGCAGCAGACTGATACCCCCCCCCCCCCTACATGACACTGTGGGGTCCCTGAGCAGCTCCTCAGCAGCAGACTGATACCCCACGGTGTAAGAAGGAGAGTACCGCAGGTCCTTCATCCCGGCCGCTGTCAGACTCTACAACGCCTGCACTACCTGATAGTGTTGTAGTTTCTGCACCTGTTTTTCATTTAATCCACACACTCTCTGTATATTTTTATCTGTATTTATATTTTTTGATTACAAGTACTTAATTTTTTTCATATTATTATTCATGGTCACTGGTGAATATAACTTATGGGTACCTACTTTTGCTTTATAACTTTAATTACATATTCAATCTAATTTTTAAGTCACTTACTTACACTACAATATTGTTGTATTTTCTTTGTACTATGGCAACCACACTTTACAAAACCTTTATTAGACGCCACTTTACTTCAGTCTAGCTTCTGCTCATTGTCTACTGTTTGCCTGTTTTTCTTGTGTTTACTTGTTTGTTTGTTTTTTGCTGTTATTGTTGAGAATGCTACTGTAACTAAAGAATTTCCCCGCTGTGGGATGAATAAAGTATTATTAAATATTTTATCTTATCTTTCTGCTTTCATCTACTGTACATGTCAGAGTGTGTGTGTGTGTGTGTGTGTGTGTGTGTGTGTGTGTGTGTGTGTGTGTGTGTGTTTATCAGAGATGGGAAGTACTTCATTGCTGTACTCAAGTCCATTTTTCAGATATTATTACTTAACCTTTCTTTTCCCCGACTTTTTACATTTTACAAAACTGACTCTTTACTTTAGTTTTATATAATTTCAGAGAAGTTACCGTTTCCGCGTCATCAATACTGAATAAAAATATTATATAAAAATATTCAATCTAATAATTCATATTTCTTCCTTTGTTTTCTTTCCTTATTGAGCACACAGACAAGGAAGGGAGCCCGTGACGGCAGCTGATTGGACGAGAGCGTCACGTGGGTCTGGCTGCTGGAGGACTTCAAAGCGACTGTCATGGCGGCTCGGACAGAATAGGATCTTGTATTTTAGGAACAGAGTGGAGCGAAACGTGTTCCTGAAAACATCTGAAGGAGAAAGAGGCCGTGCAGATGTTGAATCTGTCTTCATTTCAGATCCACACAGGTCCCTTTAAAACAGGGGTCTCAAACTCAACTTACTTGGGGGCCGCTGGAGGTAGCGTCTGGGTTTGGCTGGGCCGCATCAAGTGTTCCACAAAAAAAGTGTTTCAAGTATTCCAAAAAAAGGACCACAACTGATCCAATCTTCTTTATTAACAGTTCTTCAACATGAATGTTTCTTCTTAACATTACCTGTTCCTCTGAATTTAAACATTCCTTTCTTAACATGAACTGTTCCTCTGAACATGAACGGTTCTTCAGAACATAGGCTTCTCTTGCCTACTCCTTGCTGCCAGAGACCTGACAGCGCTTCCTCTCACACAGCTGAGACACATTTGGCTTTAGGGAAGAAACAGTTGAAACCCTAAGTATGGCTTGAAGATGTCCATCAGTAAGTCTGGACCTGTACTTTGACTTATTAAAGTTCATAGTGGAGAAGAGCTTTTCACATAGATAAGTGCTCCCAAAAAGACACATGGTCCGCTTGAACATCCTGGAGAGCTCAGGGAAGGTGGGTGGCAATTCTCTCAAAAACTGTCCAAGCTTGTCTGCATTTCCACTCACCTCCCTGAACTTGACTTTAAGTTCAGAATTGCACTGCAGGTCAATAAGCTCCATTTGAAGTACAGGAGGAGCATCTTGCACATCGAAGGAAAAGGGGTCAGCAAAACTTTGAAAAGTGGCTCTGTGTGTCTTGAAGTCAGCAAACCTGCGATCAAATTCCTCCTGTAGCTTCATAATTGCATCAGCATATTTCTCACTACTGAATGATGTGCCCACATCCATGAGTGCCTTGCATGCTGGGAAATGACAGAGGTTTGTCTGAGAGAGCTGGGCTTTCCATAACACAAGTTTTGTGGAGAATGCCCTCACATTGTCATAGGCAGCACTGACAAGTTGCCCTTGGCCTTGTAACTTCTTGTTCAGTACATTTAACTCCTGTGTGATGTCAACAAGAAAAGCTAAGTCCATGAGCCATTTGGGATCACTTAACACAGGAACAGCCATCCCATCCTTCTCCATGAAGGTTTGCACTTCTGCTCTCAACTCAAAAAACCTCTTTAAGACGTTTCCCCTACTGAGCCAACGTACCTCAGTGAAGTAGAGCACATCCTCATATTCTGACTCCAATTCCTCCAAAAAGGCGCGGAACTGCTGGTGCTTTAAGCCCCTAGATCTGATATGGTTGATGCATTTCACAACAACAGACATCACATTGTCAAACCTCAGGCATTTGCTGCAAAGGGCCTGCTGATGGATAATACAGTGCAGAGCAATGGCCTCCTCCACATTCTCCTCTTCCAGTTTACTTTGAACAAGTGCCACCAGTCCATTTTTCCTTCCTGTCATTGATGGTGCTCCGTCGGTTGTTATTCCAGCAAACCTGCTCCATGGCAAACCGACATCATCAATAGCACCACACAGCTGGCGGAATATCTCCAGAGCGGTGGTCTGACCATGCATTGGAATCACAGCGAGCAACTCCTCAATCACTTCAAAATTGTCGTCAACACCACGGACATATACTGCGAGCTGCGCAGTGTCAGTGTTGTCCGTGCTCTCATCAAGAGCGACTGAGAACGCACAAAAACGTTTGGCTCTCTCACGCAGTTGATCATAAATGTTTTCGGACAGGTCAGAAATGCGCTCCGCCACTGTGTTAGCTGAAAGGCTGATATTGCTAAAATGTCCCTTATTTTCTGGACAGACTTTACTTGCAGCTAGTAACAAGCACTTTTTGATAAACTCGCCTTCCTTGAACGGCTTCCCGGCCTTAGCAATCATCTCACTCACCACGTAGCTAGCTTCGACTGCTGCTTCCTTCTCTTTGTTTGCTTTCTTGAATAAATCTTGTTGCCTCAATAGACATTTTTTAAGGTTGGCGACCCGGTTCTTTCTCTCATCTCCCTGGTATTTTGTATACTCCTCAGCATGTCTAGTTGAGTAATGACGTCTGATGTTGTATTCCTTGTACACCGCAACTTTCTCTGTGCATATGAGACATGTAGGGGTACCCCTGTGCTCAACAAAAAAATAGTCCGTCTCCCACTTTCCCTGAAATTGCCTGTGCTCGTCTCCAACCTTTCTCTTTACGGCACTTTTTGAGAGAGACATGATTGGAACTGGGTGATGTAATATATTTTCCGTCACTCCGAAACAACACAACACGTTTCAAACAAGTGACTAACGTTGATACTTTCCCAGGTACTTAGCTAGCTTGACAACCGTTACGCCGTTGTCAGGAGACCACTACGGTAGCCCATAAGTGACAAGCGCAATGACAAAAAGTTTCAGAACGCGCGGGCCGCACTAACACTTAACTTTGATGTCAAGCAGGGGGCCACAAAATATCATCCCGCGGGCCGCAATTGGCCCCCGGGCCGCGAGTTTGAGACCCATGCTTTAAAAGATGTTGAGAGGCGGCGAGCCGAGCCGGTCGCTCCTCATCTGCTACAGGAACGCCAGCTGGAAAAATGCGTTTGTCACGTTCATCCCGCTCCTCATTTCCTGTCAGGGTTTCAACATGAGTGTTGATTTGGAACAATGCTGACCATCAGAAGTGGGACTACGGCAGGAAGTGGTCCGTGCTCGTTAGCAGAGGACTGACGGGATGAAGAGAAGTGTGTGCGTGTGATTGTGTGTGTGTGTATCTGTGTGTGTTTGTCTTTTTGTGCGTGTGTGTGTGTGTGTGTGTGTTGTGTGTGTGATTCCATTCCTTTTCTCGAGTCCACAGCTATGAACCAAATCAACAGAGATCACACACACACACCCAAACTACCCCACCCCCCAGCATCTGAGATTAGTTAACATTAGCCAACATATTTTAAAGATTCATATTCAAATTCACAGTCAAATAAAACTATTTTTTACCATTCAAATTATATTTAATTTCCAGAAAGTGTTCCAACAGCCCTAGTGAGTTATACACTGTTTGTGATTACAACACATGAACTGACCTCAGAGTCTCCAGTCTACAGTTTGGACTCTGCAGTCCAGCAGACATATGCTCCACTGCTGAATCCTCCAGGATGTTGTTACTCAGGTCCAGCTCTCTCAGATGGGAGGGGTTGGACTTCAGAGCTGAGGCCACGACTTCACACTCAGTCTCAGAGAAGTCAGAGTTAATAAACCTGTGATGACAGATATTAAAAACATTTAAAATATTATCAAATCTTTTATCCTGAAAATCACATTTTGATTGACAAGGGTCTGAAGTTTGATTCTGATATGTTGAGGTCAGAGGTCACGGGACCCCTTTTCAAAACCCCCATGCAGACAGACAGAGATCTGTTCTGTGGAATCGATACTGGATCATTCAGATGAAGAAAATTACATTTTTAAACCATCCCTCTTCCCTTACAAAATTAATAACAATCAAAATTAATCTTTTGGTAAGTAGTTTCTATTTTTTAAGAAATGATTTAACGACTCAACTGAAGTCATTATTTTCATGTTTTTTATGTAAAGTACTTTGAATTGCCCTGTTGCTGGAATGTGCTCTACAGATGTGTGGAAGCTTTCTATTGTTCATGTGTGTAAAGTCTGGATGTTTCCTCTAATACTGATGGCCTCAGCTTCACACTGATTTAAAATGATAATCTGGACTTACCGAGCCTTTCTGCAGTTCCTCACAGCTGGAACCAGTCTCCGTCGTCCCTCCGCTGATGTGAAGTACTTCCTCAGGTCCAACTCATCCAGAACCTCCTCTGACATCTGCAGCATGTAGGCCAGAGCTGAACAGTGGATCTCAGAGAGTCTCTTCTCTGATCTGTTCTCTGACTTCAGGAACTCTTGGATCTCCTGATGGACTGAGTGGTCCTTCATCTCCGTCAGACAATGGAAGATGTTGATGCTTCTGTCAGGAGAGATCTCATCACTCTTCATCTCCTTCAGGTTGTTGATGGCTCTCTGGATGGTTTCTGGACTGTTGTCTGTCTGACCCAGCAGGCCTCCTAAGAGTCTCTGGTTGGACTCCAGAGAGAGGCCATGAAGGAAGCGGACAAGCAGGTCCAGGTGGCCATTTTTACTCTCAAGGGATATCTCCATGAATCCCTTTAGGAAGACATCCAGGGATGGGTAATGGTCATCTTCCCAATTTACTTCTTCATCATTATCATCATCATCATCATCAAATTCTTCTCCCAGGATTTTCCTGTTGGTGTAACAGTGGAACAGGTAGACTGCAGCCAGAAACTCCTGAATGCTCAGATGAACGAAGCAGTAGACTGATTTCTGGAAGATCCCACTCTCTCTTTTGAAGATCTGTGAACAGACTCCTGAGTACAGCGAGGCCTCTGTGATGTCCAGACCACAGCGCTCCAGGTCTTCTTGGTAGAACATGATGTTTCCTTTCTCCAGCTGTTCAAACGCCAGCCTCCCCAGCTTCAGAAGAACTTCCCCGTCGGCCTCCGTCAGCTCCTGTGGACTCGTCTCATGTCCCTCAGCATACTTGAGCTTCTTCCTCTTTGTCTGAACCAGCAGGAAGTGGGAGTACATGTCAGTCAGGGTCTTTGGCAGCTCTCCTCTCTGGTCTGTAGTCAACATGTGGTCCAGGACTGTAGCAGTGATCCAGCAGAAGACTGGGATCAGACACATGATGTGGAGGCTCCTGGAGGTCTTGATGTGGGAGATGATTCTGCTGGACCGCTCTTCATCACTGACTCTCTTCCTGAAGTACTCCTCCTTCTGGGCGTCAGTGAAGCCTCGTATTTCTGTTACCCTGTCAACACACGCAGGAGGGATCTGATTGGCTGCTGCAGGTCGGGAAGTGATCCAGACGAGAGCCGAGGGAAGCAGCTTCCCCTGGATGAGGTTTGTCAACAGCAGGTTGACTGAGGACTTGTGTGTGACATCAGGAACAGCGTCATCGTTGTTGAAATCCAGTGAAAGTCTGCTTTCATCCAGGCCGTCAAAGATGAAGAGAAGTCTGGAGGCAGCGAGCTGGTCTGCTGGGACCTCCTGTAATGTTGGATGGAAACACGGAGCAGCTCCAGAAGACTGTACTGCTCATCTTTGATCAGGTTCAGCTCCCTGAAGGAAAGAGGGATCACCAGACTGATATCTTGGTTCTCCACCCCTCGGCCCAGTCCAGACAGAACTTCTGCACTGAGAAGGTTTTTCCAACGCCAGCGACGCCGCTCGTCACAACCACTCTGATGGGTTTCTGTTGGCCAGGTGAGGCTTTAAAGATGTCGCAGCACTGGATCGGAGAGTGATGGAGGCTCTTCTCTTGGAAGCTGTCTCCAGCTGCCTCACCTCATGTTGGGTATTAACCTCTTCACTCAGTCCCTCTGAGAGGTAGAGGACCGTGTAGATCCTGCTGAGGAGGGTTCTACTTCCTGTTTCACCTCCTTCAGTCACATGTTCAAATGTCTCCTTCAGCCTGGACTTCTGTTCTGACGACCAACGTCCACTAAAAAAGGACAGAGGTGAGAGACAGAACAAGAAGAGAGAGAGAGAACAAGCTGCTGATTCTTTTAGGACTTTATACTGTATTAATATTAAAACATGCAGTTAAAGTTCAGTTGGACTTAAAATTAGGACTGGGTACCGGATTTACTGACTTCCTTTTTAAGGGTACCAACCGGATTGTAGGGACCCTTTGCTTATCAGACCAGTCCCCTACGGGTGCTGGGTAGATCATGGATCTATTTAAGACTCGTGCACTATGTGGTCCGATGCCAACCATCGGGGGTCAGCATGTCTTTTAAACTCAGGCAGGTTTCAGACATAGAGTCCATTCAGATGTGGAAACACCAAACACAGATCCCTTCATTCCTCTTTCCATTCTCAGACAATATTGGTCCCTTCTCCCCCAACACCTGGGCCCTGTTGGACATTGATTAAATCACCTGAGCCACAGCCACATTGACGGCACCATGGCAACCCCTGGTGGGGGGGAGGACTAACAACAGCAAATAATACACATGAAACCAAATGGCTCCCACACGGATTATGTCAGTACTAACGAGGACCGGTTCACCATCACTGACACATTCCAGTACCTAGTAGTCCATAATCCACTCTGTCCTTCACTACACCCCCCCCCACCAGATGTTAAATGTCTGCGCTGTTCGACTGTAAAAACTGGAATATTTATAATGTTAAATGTCTCAACAAATGTCTCCGTACTCCAACAGCAGTGGTGTGTTGAGACATAAAGACATCAGCGGACAGATGGACAGACTTACTCTGCGTAGAGCTGCTCTGATTGGCTGTCTGCAGTCCAGCTCTGGTTCTGGATCTGGATCTGGACGGCTGCTCCTCCTCAGAATCATCACTTCTCTTCCTCTCTCTGTGGAGACATGTCTTCATCACTATTGTTGCTGAAACAAGTGAATATGGTGAAAGACCAGCATGTAACAGTGATGTCTCAGGTCCAGGTCCAGACTGGTCCTGGGTTCTGAAACCTGTTTTCTATCAAATGCATGATGAAGATTGCCTGGATCAACATCCCAGTCCATTCATGTCAGGCTTTGTTTAACCATGTATCAGCTGATTGAAATAGCTCACGTTCATTTGATCATCTGCATAGAACAACAACTTCCTGTTCTTCTGGTCTAACTTCAGACTTTCAGGCTTTTTTTTTAGATGGATTTCATTTGTTGTGTCTCAGTAAGTGTGGAGAACATTAGTGCTAGTGAGATACCTGCTACAGCTGCATTTCTACCAATGAATCGGAGAAAAGCTTTAATTTCTCTGATTCACCGTCTGGCGATGCTAGACTAATCTGCTGAGAACTTTTAGATCAGTGCTGCCCATGGAGGTCTGTTCTTGGCTTTCAGGGACCACATATGGTCCGGAGACTCCATAGAACTTAAAGAAATCAGAACAATCAATACATGCCATAGGCAGGAAAACCTGAACCAGAGTCATTAAATGAGTTGGTAGCAGTCTCTTACTTTGTGTCTGAGGGTCCAGGTTCATCACTGAGGTCTGGAGGTTGTTCTTTGGACCAGGTCTTCATAGACCAACAGCCGGATCCTCCAGACTCTGCTCCGTCCTCCTCTTCCTCCAAATCACTCATCTTCTGATCTGAAGTCAGTCTGAGAGGAACAGGGTACAGGTTCAGAGTCTCAGGACAACCTGAGAGAGTATCTGGACTTTAGAGTCCCTGTTTTAGTTTCTCCTACCAACACGCTGCTTTCCATCTTCTCTCCATGTTGGAACTGCAACATGTTCCTGATTCTTTCTCACATCCTGACTTTATCCCAGCATGCAATGGGAATAACATGATAACGCATAAGGTTGAAGAGTATGAATGAGTCAGAATAACAGATTCCATGCTTTGAATTCCTTAAATATAGCTAGGCCGTGTTATGAGCAGCCTGGATGGATAACAGCCAGTGACACAGCACCCATTAGAACAACCAGACACCTGAGACTGGACATGGACTCGAGCTCAGAGACCTGTGAGCATCTCTGGGTTTAGGGTACAGCTCCAACAGGCTTTTCTGTGAGTCTGGACCTGATCGACATGCCTACTAAATCCCACACATCTAGGTGAATCACAATGCTGGGGCTACTTCTTTCATATGTTGTAGGGGGCCCTATTGAGCCAATTTACCACTGCCAAGCCTGAGAGCCATGTAGACCTCTTCCGGCCGGGACTGTCATCCTGTATGAAAGATTTAGGGCAGAGCGGACAATGTCCGTTCCAGTTCCAACAACTTTCTCTCTCATGATGAAACATGGAAGTTGCAACGCGTTTCAACAAAATTCCCCTTGTTGAAAAAGAAGCAGCATCAGCGTCTGAAGGCTTCCTGAACCCTGCTGAGGAGGATCTGGTCCAGCCTCTAGAAGGTCTAACCACTGGAACTTTCTGCGGCCAGTAGGGGGCGCTACTATTATATTACAATAATAATATGTAGATGTCTCAGGCCAGGACCTTAACCCTCTGGGCCCTGAGGCCATTTTTACAGTTTAATTTCCGTCTGGATTCATTTTATAAAAAAACTTGAAAAACATCAACCCTGTTGTCTACAGTCAAGATATGAACATCATTTTTTTCAGGACAAACTGGGTTATTGGAATATTTGGGTTGCAGTGAGGTCACTTGCATGTTAAAAATGGTTGTAGGGCCTTAAAGATAAATAAATAAATAAATAAATGAATGAATCTTCCAGATATGTATTGATATCACAGACATATAAGTAAAACCTCTAAAACACTTCTCATATGTCTTGGGAGTCACACTGTGAAGAAATAATCATCATAACTTATACAGTTGACAAAATACATGCATTTTTTCAAAGAAAGTCAAGACGTTTTGCTCTCATGACATTTACTTATGCCAATAATAACATAATAATGTCATATTTATTGATATTACACCCACAGTAATGTTATACAAGCAAATATGTGTCTAAATATTGCATTATTTGGCCTTCAGTAGAGTCTATAGGCATTTTTGTCCCCTCTGGCCTTCCATACAAGAGGGTGACTTTATCTCCCATATATGGGCATGCACTTCCTGAAAAATAGACAGGACAGACAGAGAGAGACGGAGGAGCGAGCTAGCGGCAGAGATGAGCCAAAACGCGATGAATTATGGACATAAAGTGGACCAATCTTGGATATAACAGTATGGATTTAAAGCCCAAAGAGGCTGAAGTTCCAGGCTGGATAGAAAACCCCCTGTAGAGGCTAGAAAGACCCGGAAAAGACCTCCGTAAAGCCGAAAACGTCAGGATTCAAACGCAACCGAAAGTAAGTAAATCGCTCGTATGGTTCAAAAATTATTAAACTATGAATCAGAGGTACGTTTTTACTCGTGGGCGAGTGTCTCGGGCTCAGAGGGTTAATGAAGCCGGAGCAGTTTGGGGCAGTGGTTACAAACAACTTCCTGTTTGGCGAGGGAACATCAACATGCTACGCTCGTATGATGAAACATTAAATGATTTAAAAGCTTCACATTTCAGATTTGTGAAAGTCTTTAGACAATCGGCTTCAATCTGTACCAGTTTGTTAAAGTACAGTCTCGCTGAGCCAGACCCTCTTCCACAGCACTCTGGAGGAAGGTCTGGCTACGCCACACAGCCTTCTGGGTGCCCTGGTTTATCGGCATCTCTTTAAACCAATCAGAATCATCTTGGGCGGGGCTAAGCTCCGGACGGAGCCACAGTGCCGCTGCTAAATATTCTCAGGAAGGAAGTTCTGGTGGAACATGTGTACGTTCAGAAGTAGTTTTAGTCGTCAACAGAGACTCATATTGGACAGATAGTCTAGCTAGCTGTCTGGATTTACCCTGCAGAGACCTGAGGACCAGGTAACCATAGTCCTCAGATTGGACAGATAGTCTAGCTAGCTGTCTGGATTTACCCTGCAGAGATCTGAGGACCAGGTAACCAAAGTCCTCAGATTGGACAGATAGTCTAGCTAGCTGTCTGGATTTACCCTGCAGAGACCTGAGGACCAGGTAACCATAGTCCTCAGATTGGACAGATAGTCTAGCTAGCTGTCTGGATTTACCCTGCAGAGATCTGAGGACCAGGTAACCATAGTCCTCAGATTGGACAGATAGTCTAGCTAGCTGTCTGGATTTACCCTGCAGAGACCTGAGGACCAGGTAACCATAGTCCTCAGATTGGACAGGTAGTCTAGCTAGCTGTCCGGTTTTACCCTGCAGAGACCTGAGGACCAGGTAACCATAGTCCTCAGAAATTAGCCGTAGGTTAGAGTCCCAACATAGAGACAGAGGACAGGGACGGACATTCACTAAAGTTAAGGATATAGACACCTGAAAATAGTCAAAATCGAAAAAGAATATAAATGGCAATAGAAAATGGGTCCTCGACTGGGGTCGGGGGTCGGGTCCTAAACACAGGACCTCATCAGGAAAACCTGAACCAGAGTCTTTAAAGGAGTTG
Organism: Etheostoma spectabile; assembly: GCF_008692095.1. NCBI lineage: Eukaryota > Metazoa > Chordata > Actinopteri > Perciformes > Percidae > Etheostoma > Etheostoma spectabile. The sequence goes on from NW_022603508.1 coordinate 36,051, forward strand.
GTAGCAGTCTCTTACTTTGTGTCTGAGGGTCCAGGTTCATCACTGAGGTCTGGAGGAGGACCTCTGGACCGGGTCTTCATAGACAGACAGCTGGATACTCCAGACTCTGCTCCATCCCCCTCTTCCTCCAAACCACTCATCTTCTGGTCTGAAGTCAGTCTGGTACACACACACACACACACACACACACACACACAAACACAGTTACCTTTAAATGTGTGTCTTTTGGAGTTCTTCCTCTTCAGAGTCCAGAACAGGAAGTAACCGACAGGAAGTTCCTAACCACATGCTGTTACGTTAGCTTAAATCACCAGCCCAACGGGGTTCTGTTGAGTGGCTGTTCCTCTCTTTCTGTTCTCCATTTACTGGAAATCACACGACTTCATCTCAGTGGGAGTGTGTCTGTGTGTGTCTGTGTGTGTCTCTGTGTGTGTGTGTGTGTGTGTGTGTGTGTGTGTGTTTTAATCATTCCCTTTTTGCTGCCGCACACAATTACACAAGTTTGAACAAGTCACGGGTGTAACACACACACACTAGGGCTGAACAATATGATGTGCGCGGTAGTGACATCGCAGGACGTTACGATGTTGACACTAAAACTTTTTTGCTGCTTGATAGAAAAGTAAACTTCCATTGTTCTCCTTTTACATGATTAATACCGTCCGACCCTTCCCCTTTAAGACAGGTAGCCATGTGGACAGCCCCTTTAAGACAGGTAGCCATGTGGACAGCCCCTTTAAGACAGGTAGCCCTGTGTACAGCCCCTTTAAGACAGGTAGCCCTGTGGACAGCCCCTTTAAGACAGGTAGCCATGTGGACAGCCCCTTTAAGACAGGTAGCCCTGTGGACAGCCCCTTTAAGACAGGTAGCCATGTGGACAGCCCCTTTAAGACAGGTAGCCATGTGGACAGCCCCTTTAAGACAGGTAGCCCTGTGGAAAGCCCCTTTAAGACAGGTAGCCATGTGGACTGCCCCTTTAAGACAGGTAGCCATGTGGACTGCCCCTTTAAGACAGGTAGCCATGTGGACTGCCCCTTTAAGACAGGTAGCCCTGTGGACAGCCCCTTTAAGACAGGTAGCCATGTGGACAGCCCCTTTAAGACAGGTAGCCATGTGGACAGCCCCTTTAAGACAGGTAGCCATGTGGGCAGCCCCTTTAAGACAGGTAGCCATGTGGACAGCCCCTTTAAGACAGGTAGCCATGTGGACAGCCCCTTTAAGACAGGTAGCCATGTGGACAGCCCCTTTAAGACAGGTAGCCCTGTGGACAGCCCCTTTAAGACAGGTAGCCATGTGGACAGCCCCTTTAAGACAGGTAGCCATGTGGACAGCCCCTTTAAGACAGGTAGCCATGTGGACAGCCCCTTTAAGACAGGTAGCCATGTGGACAGCCCCTTTAAGACAGGTAGCCATGTGGACAGCCCCTTTAAGACAGGTAGCCATGTGGACAGCCCCTTTAAGACAGGTAGCCATGTGGACTGCCCCTTTAAGACAGGTAGCCATGTGGACAGCCCCTTTAAGACAGGTAGCCATGTGGACAGCCCCTTTAAGACAGGTAGCCATGTGGACAGCCCCACAGGGTTTTATGTTCATTGCAAGTAAGAAGTAAATCACCTGATCGCACACACACAGACAGACAGACACAAAGACAAACATACACACACACACACGGTGTCAGAGACTTTAAGAGTAGAATAATAACTGTTGGCCACTCACCCTTCCTCTTCCTCCTCTTCCTCCTCCTCCTCCTCCTCCTCCTCTCCTCTCTAATGGAGTCTACTCTGACTCAACTCCTCCACCTTCAGGGTCTCCTCCCTGTTCTCCTGGACCTGGATCACCCGCTCACTGTGGCTCCTCCCCTCTCTGGTTACAGGAAATCACATGACTTCCCCTCAGTGGGGTGGGGGGGGTGGGGTCACTTATGTACCACAGATCAGTTTTTAACCCTAATGCAGCAGACCAAACACACAGATACAGAGTTTGACCTGCATCATGTCCGTGTATTTATTGTTATCTGTCATCATGTTTCAAGTCAATTTTTAAATAAAAAAAAAAAATGTAGATATATCCAACAGAAAAAAGCATCCACACTTACATTTTATACAAATTGTATTCAGGGTATGATTTGTTATTTTCTGGTTTTTATGAATGTCAGCTTTTTTAAAGTAGCTCTATGCCGCCACCTTGTTGTCACATGTGATATTCCGTCTACAGTCTGGATCCACACATTTCATTCATACATCATATCAAACTTTGAGTAGATTAAATAAATGAATATTTGTTTCCCTGGTCTGGTCTTCCCGTCCACCGTCCACCTGTCTTCTTCTGTCTTCTTCTGTCTTGATGTTCATAAAGTTGAAGTTGAACTCCTCGTGTGTCCCACATTCTCAGCCGACTTCATTCCCTCTCATCACCTCTAGTGTTCCACTTGTTTAAGAAGTCATGGTGAGTCCTCCTCATGTCTCTGAATGGTCCGTCCCATCAGAGGACAGGAAGCAGTCATTGGGAGTGACTGGGACTAATAGAGACCATCACAGGAGGATCCCAGACTGGTAGAGGTCCACGTTCAGTCAGGATCCTGGTTCAGATCCTTTCCTGTTGTTACTGGCAGCACATGATCCAGCTGCTGTCCTCCTTGGTTTGTCTGGTTGGACAGCGTCCTAATAAATGACCCCCCAGTTCTGTCTAAACCCAGACGCCTCTCCAGAACCTTCTTCACTGATTGTTGGAAGAAAGACAAAGTCCTGAATAACGGGTCAGAGACCGAGGGAAGAAGGGTCAACGTTTGTGTTGTCCTCGGGTCTCCTTCTACCTTTTTACATCAGAAACACGACCAAAATGTCCCAAAATACGTTGGATGGACATGTTGACACGAACCAGTCTGAGGTCCACGAGCTAGATCTTAAATATTAGTCTAAATAATTCAATATTCAACAATTCTGCTTTTTCATAACTTCAAAATTAGGTATAATGTTATTAAACTTAGGTTCATTGATCATGGATTAAAAAAAGCATTGAAAACATTTAAGAAAGCACCAAAAACGACAGAAAAAGTTATTTTTTAATTTTAACACGAAGGACAAGAAGTTGACGGTCGACGAGAAGACGAGAGACGGGTCAAAGAACGAGGGAGGAGGGTAGAAGGCTGGAGCCGAGATATTAATAGACATTTTAATCATATCACCATATTTCAGCTGCTAACATCACAAAAACACAGCGTAAACACTAATAAGTTCACAAAACTCTAAATTATTTGTAACAGATAAAACTAAAATATTTTACTGATGTTTTTAAAAGTTTTAAGTTTACATGAAATAAAAATTACATTTACAGTTGCCTTAAATTATTTTTACTTTGTCTTATAATTATTGATATTCCTCAACTTATAATCAGGGATTCACTCAAAATGTTCAACATTTTTCAATAACATGGGACATGAAGTCAAAATAATTCTAAACTGTAATATTGCTACACAATTATGATCAGCTGATCATGTTAGAAAACATGAAAGGGACAATTTAAGGTTTTTATTATTAAAAACAATGTGCTTTTTAAAATGCACCAATCAAAGATCTCGTTTAAAACTAAGTAGTACACAGCAGCACTTCACTACATTTACTTCCTAAGCTTTTAGAAATATAGGATTATGAATTAAAAACAAGTGTCAGTGAGGTCTGGACCGTCTGACTATAAAACCCAAATAAAACCAGAATGAGTTGGGCCCCTCCAGGATCCCGATCCCGCTGATGGTCTAGAGACGTTACGGTCCCTCAGCACTCAGACTGCAACCAACATACATGTTTTTAATATGTTCTTTACACATGCTCATATGTTGCTCATCTGTTAGCATACTTTTAGTTTCTACTTCTTCAGTTCCAGACCAGCTGATCTGAGTGAGGTGAAACATTCAACCACTTCCTCAAAGGAAGATATAAAATATAAAAGACAGAGATGTTTAATTCAAAATGAAAAGACGGTCGGATCTAAAACTCTGTCAGGGAGTTTGATTACGTTAAGGGGACCAGATTTCTTAGACAACATCCGGGGACGTCTTCAGCTCAGAAGCGTGTCTCCCGCCAAAACATATCATGTTTATTTTTTGGGGTTTTATCCCTTTATTGGAGAGGACAACTGAAGATGTGAAAGGGGGGGAGACATGCAGCAAAGGGCCACAGGCCGGATTCGTACCCTGGCCCGCTGCGTTGAGGAGCAAGCCTCTGGATATGGGCACCCGCTCTATCCACTGAGCTACCTGGGTGCCCACACGTCACGTTTAGATTTTTGTAAAACTTAAAACGGGGACACTAGACCTAGAGCTGTCCCCCCCCCAAGGTCTGATCCTAGACCCCCCTGCTGCTACTTCATACTCCACTACACTACACCTCAGAGGGGATGGTTCAAGATAGAAAGTCTTAATATTTAAGATACAAAGATCAAATATTTAAGATAAAAAGTTCTAATATTTAAGACAGAAAGTTCTAATATTTAAGATAAAAAAGTTTTAATATAATAGTTCTAATAATATTCATAAAGTGTTTGTTTTGCTGCTGACAGACTCAGATTAATATTCTAAGTGTCTGACAACATCATGAAAGGATTTCTAAGGAGGTCGACCTTCCTGTTAAAGATTAAGATCCTTTTAAAACATAAGTCCGCAAAATTGCGTTCGCTAAACCCACCAGACTCCATGTAAATAATCAGGGATTTTAGTAGTTATTTGGACTGATGAAGTGTGTTCTTCAGGTACCTCTTTCTGATAGAACACATCTCGTCCAGACGTCTGTCTCTGATGAGATGATGATGTTGTGTTCATGTGTTCAATTCAATTCAATTTTATTTATAGTATCAATTCATAACAAGCGTTATCTCGAGACCCTTTACAGATAGAGCAGGTCTAGACCACACTCCAGAATTTACAAGGACCCAACAGGTCTAGTAGTTTCCTCCAGAGCAGCAACAGGGCCACAGTGGAGAGGAAAAACTTCCTTTTAGGCAGAAACCTTGGACAGACCCAGACCCAGACCCAGGCCCAGACCCAGACCGAGAACCAGACCCAGACCTAGACCCAGACCCAGACCTAGGCTCTTGGTAGGCGGTGTCTGACGGGCTGGTTGGGGTTAATATTCATGTGGTCATGTGTTCATGTGTTCATGTGGTCATGTGTTCATGTGGTCATGTGTTCATGTGGTCATGTGTTCATGTGTTCATGTGGTCATGTGTTCATGTGTTCATGTGTTCATGTGGTCATGTGTTCATGTGTTCATGTGGTCATGTGTTCATGTGGTCATGTGTTCATGTGGTCATGTGTTCATAATCTCTTAACCTCGGGGCACAGAGGACTCTCACACTATGGCCTCTTACAGAGGTCTGCAAACAATCTTAATCTGGTTCTGAATCAGAAAGTTAAAAATTCACCTGAAGGTCATAAATCCTCACGAGGTTGGCTAGCTCCTCCGCTATCTTGCTAGTCTTGGTGGTCTTGGTGGTCTTGGTGGTCTTTGTCGCCTTTGTGGTCTTTGTGGCCTTGGTGGCCTGGTGGCCTGGTGGTCTTGGTGGTCTTGTCTCTGAACAGCTGATGAGTCTAGGTGTGTGTCTGTCCAGCTCGTTGTAGAACTGATTGGCCGGTAAACGTTGTGGATTCGGTGAACTCTGCCAACACCTGGACCCGGACAGAATCCCACAGACATGAACAAAGATGGATCAGGAACAGAACTGGGAATATTATTTTGAAGTTTTTAGTTTGTAAAACCAAGGGCAGTTCTATTAGGGATGAGTCAGAAATCTTTACACCCTCTTGTAAATCCATGCTTTTCTTGCCTAAATGTTTACCAAAATAAAAGTGATACAGTTCTACTAGACCATCCTTTGACCTCTGATGACCCTGAGGTCGTTGGGAACTCTCTCAACCTTTAGTCTCTAGTGGCAGTGTGACACTAGGCCTTACTGACACAGAGCTACAGAGGTTAGAACAGAGAATCTCAATTTCCGTCCAAGTAAATCATCTGAAAAATTAATAAAAAACACTACTGTAAGCATAGTACATGGGCTGTATACTAACATAGTATCTGAGCCACATGTCTCAACTTAAAACAGAAAAAATCCAGAAAAAATTTACTCAAAAAATTGATTTTATATGAATTTATTTCTACAGATATGTCTGTGCATTTTTCTTATTTCTTATTTCCTTTCAGAAAAAAAGCCCAAAAAGTGCAAAATACAAAGCTTCTTAAATAAAAAAACACATCCACATCACTCACACACATACCTGAAATAACTACATACATAAATTTATAGAAATAAGTAATTATAAATTGATGAAATGGTTATAAATGTTATAACTGAGTTCTTATTTTTACTTTGACACAGCTGGAGCCATCACAGGGTTAACATTTTCTGGTCAACTTTGGTATCAATCAACTCGTCTTCCTATTGGCTAAACAGGTAGGCCGGTTTCATAACATCTAGTTTTAACTGGAAGGAATAGCTGTCAATCTTTCCCACGTTGGTCCTCCCTGAACCCTGCAACATGATTGGCTTCTATTAGGGCAAGCTCGGGTTACACTAGATGGATTGGCTGACACGACCTGTCAATCAAATCCTTAGAGAGAGAATCTGCCGGTGTGCTCAGTTCCTCTGTGGCAGACGGGGGGCAAAGACAGAACCAATCACAGCCCATAAAAACCAAACTATTCAGCTTTCTATCCGTCTAAACTCGGCCATGATTATGATTATAACTGCTATAAGTCACCTTATGCTTTGTGTGTTTAGCTTAATGGAATCACGAGACTTTAAGCTTTCTAATGATGAGCTGCATGAACGTGTTTATGAAGATTTAATGCTTCAATTTATGAAAACGTTAGAGTCGAGAAAAGGTTTTGATGAATTATAATGTTATTTATGTTTATTATTGCACATAGGAGAACTGTTTTAGACTCACACATGATTGTGTAGCGTTGCTGTGTAATATCAATAAATATGACATTATTATGTTGATTATTGGCATTAGCAAATATCCTGAGGGCAAAAGTGTCTGGACTTCTTTTGAGAAAATGTACAGTGGGTACGGAAAGTATTCAGACCCCTTAAATTTTTCACTCTTTGTTCATTGCAGCCTTTTTCCAAAAATCAAAAAAGTTCATTTTATTCTCAGTAATGTACACTCAGCAAACCCATCTTGACAGAAAAAAACAGAAATTTAGAAATTTTTGCATATTTATTAAAAAACAAAAACTGAAATATCACATGGTCATAAGTATTCAGACCCTTTGTTCAGTATTTAGTAGAAGCACCCTTTTGATCTAATACAGCCATGAGTCGTTTTGGGAAAGATGCAACAAGTTTTTCACATCTGGATTTGGGTATCCTCTGCCATTCCTCCTTGCAGATCCTCTCCAGTTCTGTCAGGTTGGATGGTAAACGTTGGTGGACAGTCATTTTCAGGTCTCTCCAGAGATGCTCAATTGGGTTAAGTCAGGGCTCTGGCTGGGCCATTCAAGAACAGCACGGAGTGTTGTGAAGCCACTCCTTCGTTATTTTAGCGGTGTGCTTAGGGTCATTGTCTTGTTGGAAGGTAAACCTTCGGCCCAGTCTGAGGTCCAGAGCACTCTGGAAAAGGTTTTCGTCCAGGATATCCCTGTACTTGGCCGCATTCATCTTTCCCTCGATTGCAACCAGTCGTCCTGTCCCTGCAGCTGAAAAAACACCCCCACAGTATGATGCTGCCACCACCATGCTTCACTGTTGAGACTGTATTGGACAGGTGATGAGCAGTGCCTGGTTTTCTCCACACATACCGCTTAGAATTAAGGCCAAAAAGTTCTATCTTGGTCTCATCAGACCAGAGGATTTTATTTATCACCATCTTGGAGTCCTTCAGGTGTTTTTTAGCAAACTCCATGCGGGCTTTCATGTGTCTTGCACTGAGGAGAGGCTTCCGTCGGGCCACTCTGCCATAAAGCCCCGACTGGTGGATTGCTGCAGTGATGGTTGACTTACTACAACTTTCTCCCATCTCCGACTGCATCTCTGGAGCTCAGCCACAGTGACCATTGGGTTCTTCTTTGCCTCTCTCACCAAGGCTCTTCTCCCCCGATAGCTCAGTTTGGCCGGACGGCCAGCTCTAGGAAGGGTTCTGGTCGTCCAAACGTCTTCCATTGAGGATTATGGAGGCCACTGTGCTCTTAGGAATCTTAAGTGCAGCAGAAATTTTTTTGTAACCTTGACCAGATCTGTGCCTTGCCACAATTCTGTCTCTGAGCTCTTCAGGCAGTTCCTTTGACCTCATGATTGTCATTTGCTCTGACATGCACTGTGAGCTGTAAGGTCTTATATAGACAGGTGTGTGGCTTTCCTAATCAAGTCCAATCAGTATAATCAAACACAGCTGGACTCCAATGAAGGTGTAGAACCATCTCAAGGATGATCAGAAGAAATAGACAGCACCTGAGTTACATATGAGGGTCACGGCAAAGGGTCTGAATACTTATGACCATGTGATATTTCAGTTTTTCTTTTTAATAAATTTGCAAAAATTTCTACATTTCTGTTTTTTTCTGTCCAAGATGGGGTGCTGAGTGTACATTACTGAGAAATAAAATGAACTTTTTTGATTTTGGAAAATGGCTGCAATGAAACAAAGAGTGAAAAATTTAAAGGGGTCTGAATACTTTCCGTACCCACTGTATTTGGTCGTCTGTATAAGTTCTGATGATTATGTCTTCCCAGGGGGACTCCCAGGACATATGAGACGGGTTTTAGAGAGACTGGCTCAGCTGGTCCTGCTCTGGGTATGATATCAATACATATCTGGAAGATTCATGTTCCCTTTATTTCTTAATTTGTCTTTAAGGTCCTCCAACCATTTTACCATCCAGTGACCGGACTGCAGCCCAGATTGTCCTGAAAGACATGATGTTGGTGTCCTGACTGGAGACACCAGGGTTGATGTTTGTCCTGAAAGACATGATGTTGATGTCCTGACTGGAGACACCAGGGTTGATGTTTTACAAGTTTTTATGGAAAATAAAAACAGACAGACAATGAGCTGTAAAAATGACCTCAGGTCTCTGATTCTGCTTCTTATTGGTCCATCAGGGATGTTGTGTCTCCGTCAAGTGGCTGAAACCAAGAACTCCATCCGGTCTGTACTGGACTCCATCTCTTTCAGAGTCCAGGTCCACTTATTTCCAGCAGACTTCCGAAGAGACGCCGTGGACCAGTCCCTTATTGTAGACGTTCATCACAGCTCTCCACAGTCTGGTACTTCACATTAATCCCAGCTCTCTGGAGAGGACCGGGTCCACCTCACAGAGAGCAGAGACCAGAACCGAGCTGGCCTCACGTCCTTTTCTTCTCACCGTGTCCACCACGTCTCGGGCTTTGTCTGCTCGGCCTCGTGGTCTGGCTGAGTCCATTTCACCGTCAGTTAGAACACCTCGCTGAAGGAGGTGATCCAGAAGCTGGTTCAGAACTGGATCAGACACTCGAGTCACCAACTGGGCCCGAACCAGCAACAGCATGTCTTCTGGGGGATAACTGTTCTCTGTGGAGAATGTGTCCTCTGCTGGGACATTCCTCCGTGGATCTGGACCATCTGGACCTGGAGAAATGGGGAAATACTGTTAGGTTGTGTTCTCCTTTAAGAAGTAATCAGAAACCTAAAGGGAGAGATCCATATTTCATATTTCATCTGTTTACCTAGATGGAGACTTGTCTTTCTAACCTGTCTCTGTGTCTAACCTCCGTCCCCGTCCTCTGTCTCTGTGTTGGGACTCTAACCTGCGGCAGATTTCCAAGGGCTATAGTTACCTGGTCCACAGTTGGGTTCACCGGCTCTCTCACTTTTGTCCTTCTTTATACACTCATTTCTTCCCTGTTTCCCACTAGAAGAGTTGTATTTTATTTGACCCCTTGAAGCAATTCATTACTCACTGCTCATTTCAAAACATATTTTTACTTCATTTATTCTTCCATGGAGCAGTATTCAGAGCAATAGTTACCTGGTCCTCAGATCTCTGCAGGGTAAATCCAGACAGCTAGCTAGACTATCTGTCCAATCTGAGGACTATGGTTACCTGGTCCTCAGATCTCTGCAGGGTAAATCCAGACAGCTAGCTAGACTATCTGTCCAATCTGAGGACTATGGTTACCTGGTCCTCAGATCTCTGCAGGGTGAATCCAGACAGCTAGCTAGACTATCTGTCCAATCTGAGGACTATGGTTACCTGGTCCTCAGGTCTCTGCAGGGTAAATCCAGACAGCTAGCTAGACTATCTGTCCAATCTGAGGACTATGGTTACCTGGTCCTCAGATCTCTGCAGGGTGAATCCAGACAGCTAGCTAGACTATCTGTCCAATCTGAGGACTATGGTTACCTGGTCCTCAGGTCTCTGCAGGGTAAATCCAGACAGCTAGCTAGACTATCTGTCCAATCAGAGTCTCTATTGACAACTAAAACTACTTCTGAACGAGACATGTTCCACCAAAACAACTTCCTTCCTGAGACTAATGAGCAGCGGCACAGTGGCTCTGTCCGGAGCTTAGCCCCGCCCACATTGATTCTGATTGGTTTGAAGGAATTCCAACAGCTTGAATAATGACCGAGATGTGAAGGTCTCTGAATGCATATCAGAGCTTCCATATCTATTGGTTGGTATGACTGCGGTCTAACGGGGACATCAAGTGGAGTTCTGCTGCAGGGGGGTCAACCCTCACCTCTCAGACGCACGTCACACTTCAGGACTTCTGTCCTCTCGCTGTCCTGGAATATTAAAGTCACGTCCTCTGGGATCGTCTCCAGGAGAACTTGAAACGTTGGATGGTAATTTGGTCCATACCTTAAGTGAAATGGAGCTCTCTGAAACCAGAAGACACGAGACAGTTTTAGATCTGGCTGATGGGAACATGTCTTCAACATGAGGACGGTGTTAGCACCACAAGACCCTGGACTCACTTCAGGCTGGATCCTGTGGACACCAGGCTCACAGTGGACACTGTAACTCTGACCAGATCTGACATCACAGTAGGAAGGGATGGGGATGTGCTCGGCGTCTTCGTATTGCTCTTTGACCTTCAACAGGACATTTACTGGTTTAGTTTAGTCCGCAAAACAACAAGAGTCCACAACGTCCAGAATAAAAACACATCAATCAGACTGGAGGTCCATTATTAAAAGGGTTGGTCCTGGTTCATCATGTTTTCATTTGGAAGGCTGGAAGACTCCTGTACAGCATCGCCACGTAGCGGCTAATTAACTAGCCTGAGCCACATAGCGGCTAATTAACTAGCCGGAGCCATATAGCAGCTAATTAACTAGCCTTAGACACATAGTGGCTAATTAACTAGCTTGAGCCACATAGAGGCTAATTAACTAGCCTGAGACACATAGCGGCTAACTAACTAACCATCGCCACGTAGCGGCTTATTAACTAGCCTGAGACACATAACGGCTAATTAACTAGCCTGAGCCACATAGCGGCTAATTAACTAGGCTAAGCCACATAGCGGCTAATTAACTAGCCTGAGACACATAGTGGCTAATTAACTAGCCTGAGACACATAGCAGCTAATTAACTAGCCTGAGGACAACGCTAGCTCTCAGACTGATGTTTACCACAGCGTGAGGAAGATAAAGTAAAGCGTTGAGGCGGACGGGGAGAACATCAGACAGCGTTACCTCATTTAAAGGGACGTTGCCAGGCAGCAGCAACACATTGAGTACTGGACCAGCAGTGTACGAAGATCGGAGGAACAGCAGAACTTGGGTCTCTATCGGCAGCGAGAGGTTCACAAATTTTTAAAGAAATCCAGACGAGGCCCAAGAGAGAGAGGTGGGGGACCTTCAGGACCACATGAGTGTCTGTAATCTTCAGCGGCTCCAAGATGCTCATCCCATCATCAGAGATGTGGACGACAGACAGCAGGCCGTCAACAAGCAGCGCTGGGGGGGCAGAGACCTGTTAACCTTTCTGGTACTGGTCCAAGCTTCATCTACCCTTCATCTGGTTCTACTGGACCCACCCCCCCCCCCCCCATACATACACAGACACACACACCTCTACCCTTTATCTGGTTTACTGGACCCCCCACACACACACCTCTACCCTTCATCTGGTTCTACTGGAACCCATGGTCATTCACTCTGGACCCCCCCCCCCCCCCCCCCCCCCCCACCTGTACCTTATTTTTTAATTAGTTCCACATGTGATCTGTCTGGAGAGCGTGTTAAGTCTTGTGTATAACTAGTACCCATGAGTACACATCTGTGCAGTAGTACTACTTCCTGTCTTACCTTCCTTGGTGTCACAGTGGGGGAGGTGGAGCTGACAGACTGCTCCATCCTCTGAACACTTGATGTCAAACAGCGGCCCTGCAGCCATCCTGCCAGCTGATGGAGGAGGCTCTCATCCCATGGGACAATGTTGTACCGCAGCTCCGCCTCCTGGGACATAACAAACACCAGTCCGGTCAGAGCACACCGGAACACACCTGGACCAGGACACCTGAACCTGTGGGACACAGAAGGGCCAATCACAAGCCAGCTCTCCCTCTGTGGGTCCAACAGTGAGCTGAGTTAAAGCGTGCTCTGTGTTTTATTCATCTCGTACGGAGAGTTGTCCACGTTTCAGTCTTCCTTCCTGAACTAACAACCTGCGATCATCCGACCGTCTGACACACAGATCAGGGATCCTTCAGCTGATCTAAAACAGCGTGTCAGCATCCACCCAGGCTCTAAAACACGTTGGCAGCAACTGATTGGGGCTAAAGTCAGGCGTAATCTGCCCGGCAACACAAACACAAAAACTCCTCCAGCTTTAGTCCTGGTAAAAAGTCCTAAAACTAGAAATGGGATCACTGCTGACTCAGAAAGTCTCTCTGGATGAGAGAGAAGCAGCAGCTGCAGGAGGAAGAAGGGAACGAGCTTTAAAAGTGGAGGGTAAGCACTGGAAGCAGGGACAGGTGACGTGGGGGGGGGGGGGCAGTTCTGCTGGAGTCTCCTGATCCAGTATAAAGAGATAAAGGGGACATTAGATTAAAGTGGAGCTGCTGAATGATGAAGGACTGGGCATTGGAGGACTGGGTTACCTGTATGAAGTCTCTCCAGACTCAGTCAGCAGCTCAGCTGTGAAGGGGGACATTTCCTGGAAGAAGAAGAAGAAGAGTTGATTAGAAACTGCCCCCCCAACTCTCACAGTCCTGTCTATGTGACAGGATCCTCACCACTTCCCTTTCTACTCCACGTGCACTATTTCCTCTGTATCCACCACTTCCCTTTCTACTCCACGTGCACTATTTCCTCTGTATCCACCACTTCCCGTTCTACTCCACGTGCACTATTTCCTCTGTATCCACCACTTCCCTTTCTACTCCACGTGCACTATTTCCTCAGTATACGTGCACAGATGAAGCCTGCAGGACTGTCTGACAGCAGCTCGTGGTTTCAGAGATGAGGAAGAAGAGAAGAGATTGACTGAGTTGATGATGAAGAGGAAGAGAAGAGAGAGAGGAGAAGGTAAAGGAACAGTAAACCCTGGAGGGGGTCACACTGAGGACCCCCCCCCCCCAGTCTGACCACTGCCAGATGAATTAAATGTTAAAGTGAAAGACTGACATCTGGATGGAGAGCCTCTCCACACACAAGCTGCTGCTGCTTCAACCTCTCTGGACCATCAGGAGACAGCTGGTCCTCTCTGCTGTCCTCACACACATCAGGGTCTGTCTTTGATGGAGACGGATCTGGGAGACAAGAGGACACAGCAGAGGGTAAACTCCCTTTGGGAAATCCTGGTGACCCACATTAATAAAGGTCTAGCAGAGGTCCATCAGAGCCCTTTGGAGCAGGTCTTTCTCCTCATGGTTCCTGTTGCTATCTACTGACAACTTTCAATAAAGTCCCAATGGAGATATTAAATCATGGTTAAGTCCAGACCACGTCCAAAGTGGGTCGGTACAAAGTCAAGACTGAGTTTCTCCAATAACATTCAACAGAAATGAGAGACTGAAGACAGAGAAGAAGAAAGCAGCAGACCTGCTGTGGTTACTGGACCAACCAGAACCTTAAAGCTCCAGCAGCTAGTCTCCAGTTCTGGTCCTGCTTTAACAGCCCCGTTATGTTTCTTTGAGATATTTACTCACCTGCTTCCTGTCTGGCAGGTGCAGCCCTGTAGACTCTGTCCTCCACCCTGAAGGGATAAAAATGAATAAAGCAGTTATCTTCTGGGGAGAGGTCCACTAAATCCTCATCAGATGAACCTTTAACTTATTTCCTTCAGTCAGACTGATCTCAGAGCTGTGACTAAGATGAAGTGATCAGCTGTTTAGTGTTGAAATGAGAGAAGAAACACTGAGATCAGATTTGATGGTTGGACAGGTTGATGTCTCTGATCATGATGTCATGCTGTCAGCTGGAATCCAGATTTATTTCCTGCAGACATCAACACAACAACAACAGTCGTCTTCACATCAACTCAAACACATGATCACAACAAGCTTCTGGCTCATCTGATTGGCTGACTGTCCTCTCTCTCCTCTCACAGCTTCACTGAGAAGGTTGGAGGTCTACAGGAAATACTGGATCTGTGCGTTAATCATGTAGGCGCTGTGGAAGACGGCTGCCTCTCCAGTAGCTCTCCGGTTTTCTAGCTCCTTTACTTCCTCGAGTGCAGTCCTGCTCTCCTACGCTCCCCTACTATCTCCTGTTTTTGTCTACTTGTTGTGTGGAGACTTTCTTTCTCTGTCCCCGCTGCCTGCTGTTTTCCTGGGAACTTTTGAAATGGATTTGATTAACTGATCACTCAGCGCTATTGACAAGATTTTTTCAGCCAAGCATGCTTCACTGGGGGAGACGACCTTTCCCGGTGGAACATAAGCTGCAGGCTACGCTCGCGATTCTTGGGAAAATTTTGCAAGCGGTCTGCTTGGATGTAGAAGATTTGTGGATAATTGGAATTCTGTTGGGAGGTTCTCTGGTCCTGGGATTTGAAATCTCCCTAAATCATTGTAAAATTGGTAAGACAGCCGCCAGTAAAATTGCCCCAAGGCTGTCAGGGAACTTAAAGAGGGTTTGAATGTATTGAACGAGAAGCTGAAGGTTTTACATCAGAGGGCTGATCAGAACGGTGAACTGTGTCGTAACATCTCAGACTGTGGAAGCGCAGAGGAGGATGGACTCTATCGGGGCTCAGTCGGTGGACTCCAAGGCCCAGTTGGTGGACTCCATCGGGGCCCAGTCGGTGGACTCCATCGGGGCTCAGTCGGTGGACTCCATCGGGGTTCAGTCGGTGGATCTGCTTCGTGCAATCACCGGATTGACAGTGAAGGTAGAAGAGCTTTTGAAAACAATACATGAATTTGACGCACAGATGTCGCTGAGAATTAGAGAGATTGACGGACACTGATTCGGACAATGCCACCGAATCCACCTAAATTGGATTTAAACTGATTGTCTTTTTGACCAAAAATCCCTTCATGTGACCACATGTACTGTGTATTGTCCTGGGTATCATTATGATCTTGTGTTTGTGTTGTATTCTTGTCTTTTTTCTCCTTCTCATGCTGTATCGGATGCTGGTAACTTTAATTTCCTTGAGGGAGTCATCCCAAAGGGATTAATAAAGCTAAGTCTAAGTCTTTGACCTATTTAATTGTGTTAAAAGTGAACCATATGAAGTTGGCCATGTCGTCTATAGTGAAAAAGTTGGAGTTACAGCCAATGAGATCCATCTAGCTTTTACACAGCTAGCTGATAATAAAGCTAGCGGATCTGATCATATTACTGCAGAGCACCTGAAGTGGGCCAGCCCGAGGGTTGCAGTTCTTCTTGACATTTGTTTTACTGGTTAATGTCTCATGGGGTGTTACCAGACTCTCTGGTGCCTGTCATTAAGGACAAAGCAGGAAAGGTGGGGAGTGTGGATAATTATAGACCTATTGCTTTAGCTAGTGTATTATCAAAAGTCTTGGAAAGAATTTTATTAGATAGGTGTGTGTTTATTTGTATAGTTCAGATAACCAGTTTGGTTTCAAAGCCAAGCATGGCACTGATCTATGTATCTATGCACTTAAGGAAATGGTGGGACACTACAGAAGACAAAAATCCTCTGTTTTTATTGGTTTTATTGATGCCTCCAAGGCTTTTGACTGAGTTAACCACCACAAGCTGTTTTTAAAACTGAGCCAAAGAGGAGTACCAAATGGTATAATCAGGATCCTGGCTTTTTGGTATTCCAATCAGAGCATACAGATCAAATGGGGGGATGTCTTCTCCACTCCGTTTGGTGTTGGTAATGGCGTCCGTCAGGGGGGGATATTATCACCGGCCCTCTTTAATATTTACATGGATGACCTGTCTGACCAGCTTAGACAGTGTAAGACAGGATGCATGATGGGTAACATGCTAGTGAACCATCTCATGTATGCAGATGACTTGACTGTTGTCTCCCCTAGCAGTGCAGGGTTTCAAGAGCTGTTAAATATATGTTCCAATTATGGGGTTGAATATGACGTGAAATATAATGGCAAAAGAGTCTGGTTATGATCTGTAGAGTGAAAGAGGATAAGGACCTAATTTTTCCATCTTTCCATCTTGCGGGGCATGTGCTAACTGTTGGATGCAAATTAAGTATTTGGGTCACATCATAACAGATCAAATGTCAGATGATGAGGACATGTATAGGCAGCGTCGCATGTTATATATGCAGGCTAACATACTTGCCAGGAAGTTTTCCTGGTGTTCTGTTAGTGTCAAGATTAACCTCTTTAAAGCATATTGTACAGCGTGTTACACTGCCCCCATGTGGGTCAAGTTTAAAAAGGCGAGCTACAATAAGCTGCGGGTCGCTTATAATGACTGTTTGCGCATTCTAATTGGGAAACCCAGGTGGTGTAGTGCAAGTGGTGTAGTGCAGGTGGTGTAGTGCAAGTGAATTGTTTTGTCAAGCAGGAGTTATTACCTTCTCCGCTTTACTGAGGAATTTGATGTATAAATGTATCGGTCGCTTGAATTCTTCTTGTAACTCTGTCATTTCACATCTGATTGACCCGAGGTTCAGTGCTTTGCGATACCAGTCCCCCTTATGGGATTACTGGTATAGTTGTCTTATTTAATTGGTGTCTGTCTTGTGTTTCTGTATGTTTTCTGTTGTTGCTGTTGTATTTTATGGACCATGAGTCTAATAATAAAGGCTATCTATCTAAGTCTGATACTAACTGATACTAACTAGTTCAATACTGCTGAGACCAGCATGGACTGAGTCCAACCCTCTACTGACCTCAGAGTCTCCAGTCTACAGTCTGGACTCTCCAGAAAACCACATAACAGCTTAAGTCCTGAATCATGCAGCTTGTTGTCCCACAGGTTCAGCTCTCTCAGATGGGAGGGGTTGGACTTCAGAGCTGAGACCAGAGAAGCACAGCTGGTCTCTGACAACGTGCAGCTCTCCAATCTGAATAAAGAATCAATAATGATGATGAAAATCAATTTCTAACTGAACAAAAACTTTATTGATCCTTTAAACAGCTGCATTTAGAAACATGCTTTGGTCTCTTGCTTTTCATCTACATGCCCGTGTGTGTGTGTGTATGCGTTTCTGTAGGTGTGTCTGTGTGTGTGTGTGTATATGTGTGCGTGTGAATGTCTGTGTGTCGTGTACGTGTTTCTGTAGTGTGGTGTGTGTCTGTCTGTGTCTGTGTGTCTGTATCTTTGTGTGTGTCTGTTTGGGTGTGTGTGAGTATGTGTGTGTGGTCTGTCGTGTGTCAGTGTGTTTGTGTGTGAAGTAAATTGCCATATTGCTCTCAGTCACACACACCTCATCTGTCCCAGGTGAGGTCTACATATAGAGTTACCCCCCCTGACCTCATCATCGCATCATCATCATCATCATCATCATCATCATCATCATCAACAGTAATTATGATCCGTATATTGAATATAGGTGTCAGCATGATTATAAATGACATGCATTGAAGAGGATCAAACAGAAATCAGAGTAATGGCTTAACAGTTAATAAGCACAAGTCTTCTGGGACTGCAGACTGAATGGACTACAAGAACCATCAACATAGGAACTACAGAACATTACTACTTGGTAGATGGAAGTTGTGTGTGGACATGAATTAGTTTCAGTTGTTAATTAAAGATATTTAGATCTCTAATAGTAACCGAGTCAGGGAACTGACCTCAGAGTCTCCAGTCTACAGTCTGGACTCTCCAGAAAACCACACAGCAGCTCCAGTCCTGAATCCTGCAGCTCGTTGGTACTCAGGCCAGCTCTCTCAGATGGGAGGGGTTGGACTTCAGACCTGAGACCAGAGAAGCACAGCTGGTCTCTGACAAACTGCAGCTCCACAATCTGAATAAAGAATAAATGATGACGATGAAAATCAATTTCTAATTCAAAAATACTTTATTGATCCTTTAAACAGCTGCATTTGAAAACATGCTTTAGTCTCTTTGTTTTCATCTACATGTCTGTGTATGTGTATGTGAGAGATGGGCTCCATTCTGGGGCCTCTTCTGTTTAACATCTACATGCTTCCACTGGCTCAGATTATGGAGAAAAACAAAATAACTTACCATAGTTATGCTGACGACACACAAATTTACATAACCTTATCGCCAGGGGACTATAGCATACAAAACTGACAAGGATCAAACAAAATTACGACACTGGATGTGCCAGAACTTTCTGAAATTAAATGAAGGAAAAAACTGAGGTAGTTGTTTTTGGAAAAAAAGAGGAACGATTAAAAGTCTGCACTCAGCTTCAAACAAACAATTTTAAAAACAACAGACAAAGCCAGAAATCTGGGGTAGTCATGGACTCAGACCTGAATTTTAACAGCCACATTAAGACAATAACAAAGTCAGCCTACTATCACCTTAAGTATATCAAGGGTTAAAGGACTTATGTGTCAACAGGACTTGGAAAAAACTGGTCCGCTGTCATCTTCAGTAGACTTGACTACTGTAACAGGGTCTTTACAGGTCTAAAAAATCAATCAGACAGCTGCAGCTGATTCAGAACGCTGCTGCTCGGGTCCTCACTAGACCAAGAGACTGGGATCACATCACTCCAGTCCTCACTAAGACCAAGAGACTGGATCATATCACTCCAGTCCTCACTAAGACAAGAGAGGGATCACATCACTCCAGTCCTCACTAAGACCAAGAGATGGACCTCATCACTCCAGTCCTCACTGAGACCAAGAGACTGGATCACATTACTCCAGTCCTCACTAAGACCAAGAGACTGGATCACATCCCTCCAGTCTCACTAAGACCAAGAGACTGGATCACATCACTCCAGTCCTCACTAAGACCAAGAGACTGGATCACATCACTCCAGTTCTGAAGTCTTTACAC
>NW_022603509.1:0-25287 GCF_008692095.1 Etheostoma spectabile
TAAGGTCCTGCTACATCACAGATGCTAAAAAGAGGAAAATCCTGGTTTGTTGCACTTCTCTAAACCAATCACAATGGTGTTGGCGGCGCCATGCTCCGAACGCAGCAACGGTTGCTCTGCTAATATAGTCTCAGGGAGGAGCTCCAAGAAAAAGCCACATACAATATAACATGAAGTTACTGTTGACCCAATACAGTATGTGAACTATTTGAATTACTCTGATAGCTAATTAAGATTAGCGATATTAGCGTTCGAGATGGAACAGGAGAGTAAATGGCTAGATGGATGATTACTTACCAAAATACTCAAGTAGTACTCTCCCGTCTGTCCACCAGACATCTATGTGTGCATATGGATGTCTGAATAAAGCCATAATAAACATTTGTGTGACAGACACCTCTTTATAAATGCAGAAAAGCCTCACAACAGATCAAATTGATTGGTGGCGATGCTGTTGTGGCACTTTTCTGTTAAATGCCTGTCTTGAATGTAATGTAGTGTTTTCCCTGGCTTTGAGCCTGAAAGACGTAGTGCCCGTATTTGGCGGGGGGGTTTTGGTGTCCTTCCTCAAAAATGTGATGTTTTTCATAAAAAAAGCAATTTCTTTATACATTTGTCTCCGTTGTAGATTTTGTGCGTCTCTTTGTAGCCATGTTGGTCTCATTTGGTCGTTTGTTTCCTTTGGGGTTGTTGTGGGTCTCTGTGGTCATTGGGCTTCCCTTCACAGTCACTCTGTGTCCTCTTTGTTGTAGTTTTGCGTCTCTTTTTCACATCATTTGGACCGTTATTATCACCATATCTGGTCTGAAACGTTGGAAATATTAACACACAAAAACCTTGAAGACAAAACTTGCTAAAGAAGTCATCTACAATCATTAGATCTGAGAATAGTCTTTCAGTGACATTCATTCAGTTTAGGTGTTGCACCCAAACCTTCTAACTCAGGAAAACCCCTGATTGTCTTGTTGTATTTGTCTGACAATTGCTGCAGACAAAAGGATAAATAACACTACATAGATTAACCAGCAGCGATAAACTGCCAAAAGATTTACCAACCTTCAAACAGGTTGGAGTAGCTTGTGCTCACACACATGTGACCTGTGTGTTGCTGTCCAGGTACGAGCCTCAGACTGAGGGAATGGATGAGAGCAGGAGGAAGCAGCAGCTGGAGAAAATCAACGCTGAGCTGCTGAAGAAACTCCAAGACCTGGACGCTGACATCGTTTTCCTCCACAGGTTAGTGCCTCGTCACACTCAGAGGCCTGTCCATGTATTAACGTATTTCTTCTTCTTTTTTTTCTCGTTTCTCCGCCGCCTTTCCCATCTGCTCGTCTCTCCCCAGGCCCTGAGTTTGGGACAGAGGAGCACTGCGTCTTCGTTGGCATGGTCACGGAGGACGTCGACGTTTCAGAGTTGGTGAGACGGTAGCTGCCCTCGGGAGGGACATCGAGGAGAGCGGGAGGGTACTGCTCCATCATATTTTTCATAGGATACTTAAAGGCTATTACATAGTTGCAAAATGGTTCAACAAGATTAAATGAAGGAAGATGACGGACATCTGGCAAAAGTCCTGGCAGCACCTGAACAATCGTCCAAATAGACCACCCCTCACCCAATACTGACAAAGTGGTTGTTATATTTAATAAGTTGTCATTAGAATGATTGGGATTAGTGTGTAACTACACCCATCTTAGTAAAAAGAATGAATAGCTTAACAAATTTTCCCCAACAAAAACTCACACAGTTAAATTATTTGCAGTCTATTTGCATAACTCCAGAAGCATTTGTGAGCTTAACGGTGTCTAACTGCTCAGCAGCACACGCCTTCATTCTCCCTCGTGGGGGGAGGGGCTAGGGAGACCGTTTTAGGCTTTAGCCGAAAGGGGGGAGGGACTGAGAAGTTGTCGATGTTCACATTCTTTGGCTAAATAATAGCATGTAGGAATCACATATTCATAGTAATTTTACAGGATGTTACCTGTGTTGCCTTATTGTTGACATTTGTAAATCGGGTGACCTTTTGTCGTGTAGCTGTTGGAGAACATGACAGAGGTGGTGAGGAGAGGCATCCTGGAGGCGGAGCAGCAGCTGCAACTGGCCATAGGAGACCTCATGAAGAGGTCTGTGTCTGTCTGTCTGTCTGTCTCTCTGTCTGTCTGTCTCGTCCGTCTCTGTCTGTAATCTTTGTCTTCCTGTGTCCGTCTGTAGGGATGCTGAGGCAGCTTCCTCTGGTCGGCTCTGTTCTGAACTGGTTCTCTCCATTTCAAAGTTCCATTAAGGCCGGACCTTCAACCTGGCTGCAGGTACAGTGTGTCGTTGTATGGTGACACATGAATATCATGTACTTTTTCAAACGTCATCTAACATGACTGCTTTGTCATTGTCTTTTTTTTTGTAATTGTCCCACTTATGAGTGGACAATGGATGACTCTTCCTCTCTAGCGCTTAGCTTAGTACCATTGAACCCATAGTGACACTGTATTTATGTACATCAATGGTCATGTTGTTACATGCAGTACAGGGTAGGAACCACACTGGATTGTGTGTATTATGCTGATAAGCTCTTATAAAAGGTGTGTAAGTTGTCAGTATTTGTAACATCCTGTAAATGTTAATGGTGTGTGTCCAAAGGTTCCCTGGACTCCACAGAGGGGACTACTCCACCAAGGCCCAACAGGCAGGCCGTCCTGCAAGAGACTCCCACCTCCTCAAAGAAACTACCAGGTACCCCCCCCCCCCCACCCCCCTACACCACCCCCACCAAACCACCAATAGTGTTAAGCATCAGTACAACTGATCTCTTCCTGAAGATTTATTCCAATTAAAAGCCTACAAATAAAAAAGGGAATATCAATCAATCAACGTGTATTTATATAGCGCTTTTAAACAGCCAACAGGTATACAGGTAGTGCTTTACAACAAGGTAAAGAATAAAACGGCATAACGTAAACAAATATAATTAAACATAGAATACAGTAAATCAGAAAAGGTTGCATGAAACAGGAGGAAGAAGGGAGAATCGCTACTATGTAGTAAAGGCCATTCTAAATAAATAAGTTTTGAGTTTGGATTTAAAAAGAGCTACTCTTAAATAGTGCGATGTCAGGAGGTATCTTGGTCCAAAGTCCTTGGGGCAGCAACTGCAAAAGCAAAGATCACCCCACAGTTTGTACCTCTACCTTGGGGGGGGGGGTGTTAAGTGTGCACTCCTGGAGGTATTTGTTAAAAGCTAGCAGCAGCATTTTTGCACAAGTTGAAGACGCAAGATGGTAGTTTGATCGAGACCAACATAATAGAGCATTACAATAATCCACCCTCCAACTAATAAAGGCGTGAGTTGGCTTCTCTAGATCTGACCCAACCAAAGTTAAAAAGTCAAAGGTGACGCAAAATCCATCGAGCCTGTTTAGGATGGAAGAGGAAGCTGTAAAATCTCATCTGAACAACATGCTTATCTGTTTGTGAAATTTCAAACTGCTGTCAAGGCATGTGGAGTTTTACTGACACTAGCTTAGCAAAGCTGAAAATAAAACTGCAAAGCTCACTCACAGCTGATTGGGCCTTTGCAAGAGCAGTGGTTTCTGTTACCCCGCCGTGGCGTCGTGACTGTGATTTGGTCAACTTCTGTTGCTCTGGAGCTAAGGACTAAGCCAGCCTGGAACATGCTAGTACTAGCTCTCTGAGCTTCTGTTTTCTTCCTCCGTCCTGACCTTTTGTTCTTGGGACTAGACATCACTTCATTCAATGGAGTTATTGGAATGGGAAACAAAGCTCCCCAAGTAGGCTAACTGTCTATAATAAGTTCACACCGTTCAAAAGACGCATTCGTTCATGGACTCATTTCTCATGTCTGCAAACCATGTCTCTTCTGTGGTAGGGTGACCAGACGTCCCCGGTTTCCGGGGACAGTCCCCGATTTTGGCTACCTGTCCCCGGCTGGATCTGTCCCCGGAAATGTCCCCGGTTTTCACTGTGACTGAAAGACCCGAAATTGGAATGAAAGAAAGAAAATACTGACAAAACGTAGCCGATAGTCGCACACTCTACACACGCAGGCTCCAGACCGCCAGAGCCAGCGGTGCTCAGAGAGGTTTTAGAAGCCGTGTTTTACGATGCTAAAATCCCTGATTATTTACACGGAGTCTGGTGGGTTTAGCGAACGCAATTTCACGGACTTTTATGTTTTAAAAAGGATCTTAATCTTTAACAGAAAGGCCGACCTCCTTAGAAATCCTTCCCATAATGTTGTCAGACACTTAGAACATTAATCTGAGTCTGTTAGCAGCTAAACGAGCACTTTTATGAACGTAAATACAAGCTGGACAATTATCCTATTAACTTCCATTGCAGCGATCTCGTTTAATACTGCATCACTGTCAAAGGAAAATATGTCCTCAGTAGTTTTTATTGTATCTGATTCTCAATGAGCTGTTGCAGAAACAAGCCTTGAGCAGTAAAGCAAAAGCTGTCAGTAGTTCAGTAAACATTACAACATTATGAAATATTGAGACTTTCTATCTTGAAATATTAAGACTTTCTATCTTGAAATATTAAGACTTTCTATCTTGAAATATTAAGACTTTCTATCTTGAAATATTAGGACTTTCTATCTTGAAATATTAGGACTATTAGGACTTTATATTTTGAAATATTAAGACTTTCTATCTTGAAATATTAGGACTATTAGGACTTTATATTTTGAAATATTAAGACTTTCTATCTTGAAATATTAGGACTTTTTATCTTGAAATATTAGGACTTTTTATCTTGAAGTATAAGGATGAATTTTTTTATCTTGAAATATTAGGACTTTCTATCTTGAGGTGTAGTGGAGTGGAGTAGGAAGTAGCAGCAGGGGTGGGTCTAGGATCAGACCTGGGGGGGCTCAGCCCCTAATAAGAACAGCTCTAGGTCTAGTGTCAAGTTTTACAAAAATAAAAACATGACTTGTTTTGGAGGTAAATACGCTTCTGAGCTGAAAATGTCCCCGGATTTTTTCTGAGAAATCTGGTCACCTTATTCTGTGGAGTAGTTTGTACTCAGACAGTTATATAAAAGGAGTCGCTAATAAGGTACGATAGCGTCACGTTGCTAATAAGGTACGATAGCTTCACGTTGCTAATAAGGTACGATAGCTTCACGTCGCTAATAAGGTACGATAGCGTCACGTCGCTAATAAGGTACGATAGCTTCACGTCGCTAATAAGGTACGATAGCTTCACGTCGCTAATAAGGTACGATAGCGTCACGTCGCTAATAAGGTACGATAGCGTCAAGTTGCTAATAAGGTACGATAGCGTCACGTTGCTAATAAGGTACGATAGCTTCACGTTGCTAATAAGGTACGATAGCTTCACGTTGCTAATAA
Organism: Etheostoma spectabile; assembly: GCF_008692095.1. Classification (NCBI taxonomy): domain Eukaryota; kingdom Metazoa; phylum Chordata; class Actinopteri; order Perciformes; family Percidae; genus Etheostoma; species Etheostoma spectabile. The sequence goes on from NW_022603509.1 coordinate 5,369, forward strand.
GGTACGAGAGCGTCACGTTGCTAATAAGGTACGATAGCTTCACGTTGCTAAAAAGGTACGATAGCTTCACGTTGCTAATAAGGTACGATAGCGTCACGTTGCTAATAAGGTACGATAGCGTCACGTTGCTAATAAGGTACGATAGCTTCCTCCATTTTTGACTCTTCGGCTCTCCATTCCCTCAGTGTCTTTTTATTTTTTATTTTTTTAATAATATTTTGGCTTGTCCGTCCATACGTCTGTCTGTCTCTGTCCTCCGTCCCATTTTATGTGAACACAATATCTAAGAAACCGCTGGAGGGAATGTCTTCAAATTTGGCACAAATGTCCACTTAGACTCGAGGACGAAGTGATTAGGTTTTGAAGGACAAAGGTCACTGATCTCTCAAAGTGTGTTTTTGGACATAAGCCAATCATACAAATGTGTAATAGATACAAGTGATGACATTTTATACCCAAAAGGTCAATTTCACTGTGACACCATAGTGCCATTGCCACTCCCCGATGTGAGCCGAGTGCAGATTTGAGTCGCGCACGCTCAGATTTAAACGATTCACAGCATAATATGTCATGCTGAAATCTGTGTGTTTGATGCTAACTTGTAGCCAGCAGTGAACCAACTTGGTTAAGTAGGTCCATTTTTTACTGAACTGACATTACAGAAGTCTCTCGTTAGCATCTCGTATGCTACTTGTCGCATGCACGACATCGGGAGGGACGGCGTTATTGAATGCCATAGCTCAGGAGCAGAAGGGGAGACATTTGGATACCAGAAGTTGGTCAAGTTTAATAGTTAAATAGCAGTTTAAAACAAACAAAGTACTGGACAATTTGAAGTGCACAACAACTAGAATCAAGAACGATCAAGAACCACGTTTTCCCCTCTGTTGTTCCAGGTAACCTACTGTTGGTTAAGTCTTCTTCTTTGGAAAACATGGAAGTAAATAGTAACTTCTCTCTGCAATTTGTGACCAATGGGGGGACCCAGAGTGGGACCCAGAGTCACAGAACTCTGGGTCCCACTCACCTTGTGCACTTCCTGTCTTTCTGTTGTCCCCAAAGGTCAGAGGTTATTCCGGCGCTCAGGGGCGGGCTCTGAGTCCTTCAGTGAAACCAGCTCCGTCGGACAGGCTGAGGAGCCAACCGGGCGGGGGGGGAGCACTCCGAGCGGCAGCGTCCACCCACCAGCCGAGGAGACCGCACACACTGCGGGGGACGAGGAAAGCCGGGAGTCTAGTTTGCAGGTGCACACACCGGTGGAGGAGGAAGTGACCTCAGAGGAGAGGCAGCCTGAAGGCCAGGAGGCGGAGCCGAGCGGGACATAGGAGAACTGTCTCTGCTGGCGTCCATCCGCCGTCCTCTAAATGGAACCGGTCCAACAGACGCCAAACAGACAGGTGTGATCACATTGTGAATCTAACTCTTCCAGTTTTAAAGGGTTAACCGAGGTGGTAGATCAGGCTGTTTTTCTCTTGCCCCCCCCCCCCCCCCCCCCCCCCCCCCTGGGTACTGCGTTCTACGGCACTTCTCCTCTGCCTTTTGCTACAGCATTCTGTGAAATATGTTTTCCCACAATTGTCAGAATGCTTTATAACCACTCCCATAAATGAAGTGTATATTTTAGGGCTGCAACCAATGATTATTTTCATTGTTGATTAATCTGTCGATTATTTCCTGGATGAATGGATGAGTTGTTCGGGCTCTAAAATGTTGATCAGTGTGTCCCAAGCCCAAGATGACGTCTTCAAATGTCTTGTTTTGTCCCCAACTCAAAGATATCCAGTTTCCTGTCCCAGAGGAGAGAAGAAACTAGAAATATTCATATTTAACAAGCTGATCAAAATAGTTGGGGATCGATTCAATAGTTGACGGTTGATCAATTCATGTTTGCAGCTCTACTTGCTTTCATTTAAAAGTGGACTGGCATACATACAACTTTATTACCATGCATGTAGTGACGGAGTAAATAATGAGCAGGCTGACTGGAGAAATGGGTCCACCTGCCTGTGCTGGCTGGATCCCCCCCCCCCCCCCCCCCCTGTATTCACAGGAATAGACAACATGGAGTGTTTTAGGGAGGAACCCTCGGGATTTTCCCTGAGCGAGAGAGAGGACGAGAGTTCTTCGCCCGACATCTAGCCCAGCTTTGTGTTTTTCCACTCATCTCGCTGTCAGTTGGTGACTTCAGGGTGTCTTGTGTAGCCATATTACACGCAGAAATCCATTAGCTTTAAAGAGAAATTTGATTGGTTCAGGAGGACCAGAGTCCCTGTGTGTGTGTGTGTGTGTGTGTGTGTGTGTGTGTGTGTGTGTGTATATATGTATATATATATATATATATATATATATATATATATATACTCTATCTCTGAACTGGAGTGCCACTGTAAATAGTCTACACAGATGTTAGAAATCTAACCCATACAATGACTAATTATTTAAAATAACTGGAAAATGAATCTCGTATAGAGTATCCTAATCTATTTAATAAATGCCTGCTGATAATAGCGGTGACCTGCCGTCGAGCTTCAAACACTCCCTTCATGTTTGCACTAAAAGAAATCTCAAAGAATAAAGAGAGAAAGAGGGATTTGAGGGGAAAAAAGTCAGAATGCAGAAAGTTATGAAACCATAAAGGTCAAAGGGACGGTTCACCCCCAAACCATGAATCCATATTTTCCCTTATATGTGTTGTTATTCATCAGTCTAGATAGTTTTGGTGGGAGTCGCCCAGTGTTGGCGATATCGGCCGTAGAGATGTCTTCCTTCTTTCTAATATAATAACTAGATAACTAATAACCAGATGGCCCTCCGCTTGTACTGCTCAGAACCCCAACAACAAAATACATCTGAAAAAAATTAAAAACAATGTCCCTTTTGATCCGGTTACTATTTTCTTTCTCCCGGCCTACACACAAAACATATTACCATAACAGGTTGATGAATATGACTACAGGGAAGAGGGAAAATATGTTCTTGTGATTTTGGGGGGGAATCTACTTGAAATATGTGAAACATTACAAGATAAAGTTATTTTACAAGACTAAGTCATGATTTTACAAGAATAAAGTCGTATTTTGAGAACTGTATTATAACTAGGTTATTGATTGACTGTCTGACTGTACATGCAGTATATACAGAGTACCTTTGGAAAAAACTGAGACTCAGCTGATGTGTGAGTGTCCTCCGCTGGACTGTAGGAACTCCACGTTGCCATAGTTTCCTGTCAGACTCCATACTTAGTCACACAGATATCATATGCTTATTGGTGCTTATTGGCAGTAGCTCAGACTCGGCTTTGGGAACCGGAGGGTCGCTGGTTCAAGTCCCCGTACGGAGGTGGACTGGTAGCTGGATAGGGGCCAGTTCCCCCCCCCCCCCGCCATGTCTCCCTTAGAGCGTGTAAAGGTACTGAGACTGTCTCACTAATGTGTGTAACTAACAACGGAATTGCACAAATTGGAATTTCTATTGCAGGATTAATAAAGTGTCAAATATTTAAAAAACGTATAATTTTTGGCACGTTGGTCGACACACTGTTCTGCAAACTTTTTCTCAAAATATTCCACGTTTTTCTTGAAGAGTTACGACTTTGTTCCCATATCATGACATTTTCTAGTAAATTACCGAGTTTATTTTCATAATGTTATGACTTTCTTCCCAAAGTCCTATGACTTCATTGTCAAAATGTGTGTTTTTAGCAGTGGGCCCAATACTCCCGGTTAACGATACACACTCCGTCCACAGCTTAGTGGATCCAACTCAAATTCCCTTAATAATTGCACATGCAGCTGGGGTCAGAGTTATGTTAACTTTATTTTTATGTAAATGTATTTTTATTTTTGTCAACAATGCAACCTGAGCAAAAAGTGACCTTCCTTCACAGGCGTTCTTTCTTTGCCAAAAACGTCCTGGCAGACCTGGGTCAAAGTACTTCCTGTCCTGGTTTACCATTACACTAGTGATGTTGGCTCTGTGCTCTTATTTGATTGGTTGCTCTCTTTTTGTCTTTTTTTACAATTAAGTTGGTTCTGCTGGGCTTTGAAATAATCCACCCATCCAACACTCACTTTAGCCTTTGTCCCTTGGATGTCTTCTGGTAAAAAATAATCCCAGATAGCGGGCTGATGATGAGCATGTTGGGTGTGTTTTATTAATGTTTCTTTATTATGAGGATTTATTTGTGTGTAGAAGTTCACAACGTGGGAATGGTGAAATTCCTCGTGGTTTGTTACTTGTTGCTCATTTCCTGCATTCCCTTTGGACAACGCCTCCGACATCTTTAGGATGGGTCCAATGTGGGTTTGGCCGTCCCAGGTGAAGTCTGAGGCCAGGTCTAGATTTCACCGTGAGACACGGAACCAAAGACCGCCTGCTTCAGGATTCTTACAGGGTCCCAGATTTAGGATCAATTCTCGAGGGACTGCTGTGAGCTAGTGACGACCCATGTGCACAGACCAAAGAATCAGAATACAACATGAAATGACATGTAGTACCACTACTGTAGTAGTTCTACTAGTAACGCCGCACTGCTCGCAGTACAAAGTAGATTTAGTGGCTGCCGCCTTCCTTGCAGGTTGATAACATCAGCTACTTTTTTAATTTGCCAGAAGATGTCATAATGACAAATGCTGTCCAACCGTTTAGGATGAGATCCGACCGGTTTAGCGTGTTCAACCAAGACCGGACCGATGAAACCGGAAATGGACCCAACTCTACAGGAAACACCGGTTTCCATTGGAACTGCCGGTAGACGTGCCCTCTAACCTGATAAGATGCAGTCTGTGGGGGGGGGGGGGGGGGTTGCGTTAGACCATCTCACACAGTGGGACGCGGAGCAAGCCTGATGTTAGAGATGTTATCGCACCGCGTCTAGGCCTCAATGCCTACAAGTCCCAAACAAACATGGGAATAGCAGGAAATGAAAGCGTGTTATGAATTCATACTTTATATCCCACTCAACATGCAAACTTCAGTTGCAGGATATTTATCATTTTGATGCAACTTTACACAACAAGATGGACAGTTTGTCATCAGTGAAGGATTATCACTGATTGTTATGGCTTTTTGGATATTTAATGGGAGACCATGGCCTGAGTGGTTTAGAATTGGCTCTCATGTTGATGTCTGAATGTTAATATTAAAACAAAAGTCTATGAATGAAACCCAAACACAACTTTTAGCTCTGGTGGAAAATGTACTGTAAAGAGTTGTAAAATTATGGATTTAATGCAATGGTTTGATAAGGAATGAACACAGTGAGAATGAAGATTACAAAATAATCTATTTCAGCGTTATTGCACTTATATTGAATACTTTCTTTACTACTGTTCTTTATTGAATTTCTGACCTGGTGGAATTGAAGCAAAATCTTGTCGATTGATCATTTCTGTTGTGTGTTTATAATGCAAAGCTAAATCAATAACTTCCTAACCTGATAAGAAGAATATGTTTGCTTTTGATTTGGACCGTCCTGCTCACGATTGATTGTATTTGATAAGCAGAATCTTTTCTCTCGGATGTTTTCTACCATTAGTTTACGGTACAGAAACACTTTTTGTGTAAATTCTGTCTCTCAACAGAATAAATTCAAAGTTTTCTAGTTTTAATTCCACGCCATGGCTTTCTGTGGTTAGAGTTCTAAAAGTCTTCCTCTGTTCTGTTGGAAGTTGATCACTCAATGCAGCTGAAATGTACGTGGTTCAGTCAGTCAGTATACATCCTTGATTATATATGTAAATGTACATGAACCCCGGATTTCTGGCAATAAACGAAAGCCAACAAGCTCAAAACAATGTCACGTATTCATAACAAGCACATTCACTGACATAATGAAAATCCCAATATGGAAGTGCTGTGTATAAATGGGTTTGAAGACCTTGTAAAAGGGTAATAATAATAATAATAATAATACATTTTATTTAAAGGCGCCTTTCTTGGCACTCAAGGACGCCTCACAGGGAATTCATACATTAAAAACAGCAACACAGATACTATACTGCAAAACAAATACTATACAACAGCAAAACAAATACTATACAGCTAATGCAGTATAATGTAGCTAGAAATAGACCCAAATTAATTTGTTGTAAGTAATCTGTGGAAATGGAATTTGTCATAAAACTAAAAGACAACCAGTTTGAGGAAGAAGAAAGAAAATGTTGGAGAATGAAACTGACACCCTGGACTGAAACTAAATCTGTGGATGTTGGCGATCTGAAGCCTTGACAACTACAACAAAAGTAGATATAAGAAGAAATACAAAAAACTGATTATGGCCGCCCAGATAGCTCGGTGTATATATATATATATCCCATATATGGAGGTATTTTTGCGGCCCTTTGCTGCATGTCATTTCCCTCGCTCAACGTCATCTGTCCTGTCATTAAAGGCCTAAATTGCCCCAAAAAATAATCTTTAAAAATAATAATAATTACCAGTGGGGTGTTACTTGAGTGACATGGCTTTGACTCTCTTTGATCCTCAAAGAATCGGTAAGAATCGGCAATTGGAATTTAGAATTGTTAAAATCACAACGATGCTAACCTTACTCTTAAGTTTAGACCGGACAACATCAAATCCAGACTGTCGAGTCGAGGCTTCCCTTGGACCTTAGGAATGGAATGGCCTAATATCTTTCACAAGCCTAAAGATTAAAAAAAGAATCATAGACACTAATTTTCTTGGCAACAGGTTTTGGATCAATCCGTCAGCAGCCAATCACAATCACCAATCAGCGGTTACAAATGACCGTATTACAAAGAATAGTCATCGTTTTAAAGTAATAACACACCCAGACATGTTTTCAGTTTGCTTTTTTAACTCTCCTCTTGTCCTCGGGTCAAATCTGACCCAAATTTAAAGAAGTTCTATATCAGAAATTTGGGTTTCTTTCAACCAAATTGTAAAACAGAATGACGTGGACGTTCACTACAACGCTCTTCACAACTTAAATAAATGATCAGTTCACTACTTTCTTTGAATTTGGGCGTTTTTATTCAATTTAATAAGCATGTGAAGAAAAATTGATGATAGAACGTTGAAAAACATAGGAAAAAAAGATGGAAAAAGTGACAAAAACTTGGACAAAAAGGGACAAGAACGCCAGGATAATGTTCAAAAAATGTCAGGACAAGTGAGAAAAGCTTAAAGAAAAATATCTAAAGAAAAATATTGACAAAAAGATGACCAAAACGTTGGAACATTTTGACCCAGAAAAACTAAAAATTGCATCACGGTCGACGGGGAAGACAACACGAGGGTTGATACTTTGACGACCTGAAAAGAATAAATACAATATTCTAAAAAACATGTCTGTAAGTGTACCATGCTACCAATTTACTATACTGCATGGGGACTTTTTGGGACTAAAAGTTTAGGACTTGAATTGGAATTATTGGACTTCTAGCCAAGACTCAAGACCGTGACCTGTCCACCTTTTGCTAATGTCCTTTCTGTACTGACAGTAATATTCAAATTTTCCCATATTGTGCATCACAGACAAAAACAACATGTGACATTGTCACATCCTAGCTTTAGGAAGCTCAGACGTGTTGATTGAGCTCGGTGCTCATTTTTGGGGCTGTACATTCGCTGTTAACCCAAATAAGTAAGCAGTGCTCAAAAAATATTGAGGCAATCCATTTTCAAAAGTCTCAGGTTGTTAGAGCTTAAATATTTGGATGTAATGTCTGATTTGTTCTGTCAAAATAGGAACTATAGAGTTTTAAGTTACTATGAAATGACCACTTTAAGTAGTGGTTACTTAACATATGAAAACAGTTCATATTAATCAAAAAAAATAACTGTACTAAACTCAAAATTACTGGCACTCTAACAAGTGTTAATTTTACAGTACAAATAAATAATTATTTTTTATTAGACTACTTTATAAGGTGTTCCTGTTAATTTTTTTAAGAACTTCTGTGCACAGGAAGTACTGTAAGTCCTGGGTTGCATTATACTATGGAAGGGTTGCTTTTATCTAAAATACTGTACATGAGTAACTAACAGTTATTATAGAACAAGTGATAATTAAGAATGCCATCATTCTCATATACTACTCTAAAAGCAGAGTTAACTAGTCCTTTTTGAATTTGAAGTTTGCACCTTCAGGGCGTCTTTTTATGCAAATGCCACTCCCTTTGGTTGAATATGCAATTACGTTATTTAATGCCTAAGGGGACAATATATACAAATATGCAAAATATTCTGATATGATGTATGCTAGGGACATGTGTTCCATGTCATTTCATCAGACACGATTATCCCAGAGGACTTTCTTTTTTTTTTTAAAGGTGTACAGTGGGGTTCAAAGGTTTGGGCCCCCCAGGTAAAAAATTGTATTAATGTGCATAAAAAAAAGCCAAGAAAAGATGGAAAAAACTCCAAAAGGCATCGAATGACAGATTAGACATTCGTATTATTATGCCCAAACTTTTGCGGACGCCATTTTTTTAGTTTTGTGTTATTTTGAAAGTGTAAATGATGGAAATAAAATCTAACTTTTTGTGACATATTATACAAATATCTAATCTGTCATTTGATCCTTTTGGAGATTTTTCCATCTTTTCTTGGCTTCTTTATGCACAGTAATACACATTTTTACCTGAGTAAGTATGAGTGTATATCATATTTGTGTAGACTGAGGACGGTTATATGTTGATTCATTTAAATGTCCTCAGTATATTTTGTATGATTACAAAGCTGTGATACGCCTCTTGTGCCCTAAGGTGAAATTAATCAATGGATAAAATGAAAAATGAAAAGGGAATGACTTAACTGTATTTTGAAAGGGATAATTAACAGTGATTGAGATTGATGTGTTGCAAAACCAAACCTATTTTTTTATAATTAAATCATGAACCCAGTCAATTGCTGTTGCATTGTTGTAATTTCCCCCTTTTGTTTTAATAATGCTATTATTGTTAATAAAACAACCTATGTGGAGTTTTGCAAATAAAACATGGAGGAGGTTGACAAAAACCTCTAGGTTGTAACTAAATATAATAAGATTTTAAAAAAAAAGTTATAGCCTTTATGAAAGTATTGCTCCATTTGATACAACAAATCAAATTTGCGGTTTCTAAAAAGGTCAGAAACTACTAACGAACACTAGCAATTAACATAGTCTTTGGGGTATGTAGTCTTCTTGACCTCAGGATTCTTTCAAGCGAAACGATTTCCGCCTTAAACTAAGACTTCGTATCCCAGAGGTCACCGCGGTTACTACGTCAACTGACTGGGACGCAGAGCTCACGCGGACTCTGGGAGTGCTGAGTCGAATATCCTCTCTGGCGTCTCACCGTTAGAAACCGGCTGCTAAGTTCACCTGAATCGGAGATAAAACATTAGCTCCACTTCGAGGTGGGACGCTCTCAATTACCCCAAGGGGAGACCTTAACGTCGGGTTTAAGGCGGACACTTACGTAGACCAAGAACTGCGTAGTTGAAATCTCACAGTAGTGAAAATCTAAGACCCACGATGGACCCGACAGACACTGCCCCTGATTCCTGGGAACAAGAGGACGATGTGGAGGCCACAATCGACGGACAACTTGATTCAGCATTCACAGCCCTAAACGTGAATGCCAAACCGTTTGTACCCAATGTGAACGCCGCCGAGTTTGTTCCGGTTTTTGCAACGAAAGCGCACTCGGAAAATCTCGAGTCTGTCGGTAAGTTCTCAGTCACGTTGGGGAGCTAGCTACTTTAGCTAGAAGTTAGCTAGCTAGCTGCTAACATGAGCCTGGGTTGGGTAGCTAGTTGCTAGCTCACTAGCCACTGTACAGACACGCGTTCCTTGAAGCGCGACAAGCCGCCCGGCTGCTGTGCTGTCCAGTGTAGCTGTAATTTAGATGTTATGCCGGACAATGTAACTTTTAACTGACAACCTACCAATCATGCTAATGCTACTCGGGCGTTTGACTGTACAGTGGGGGTATAGTTGTTGAGCGCTGTCAAAACTGTACCAACCAAGCCGGCATTAGCTTGTTACAGCTAACCGGCGGTAGCTAGCTAGCATTTCGGTTAGCTAGTGTGGTGTGTCACTCAGTTCTAAGTCAATGTATATTAGCTAGCTAGGTTAGCTCAATAACGTTACCGGTGTAATTAAAACTGTAAACTAAGCCGAGCAAACGGCGTTCCTGGCAAACATCGATATTGTCAGTCTACAGTCCAACTTTATCACGTAAAGATGAAACTAAGCTCGTCATTTAAAAGAAGTTAGTGGGAACACGACTGGTGTGACGTGGATGTTCTGACGCACAGCTTGGTTAAGTGTGGAGCAAAAATGTGTCACCTGGACCAGACTGACCTCTGTAATAACACGTAGGAAACCTTATTTCCAATCAGCCTGGTCCACGTAACTCCAACACATTGTTTGACAGACACTGTTGCTCATTCTGTGTCAGTGGTTTCAAAACCTTTCCACTATTGTTCCCATAGACACTACCTATGGACAAATTACCAAAGGGCAGTATGTGCTCCCAACAAATGGAGGTGATTGACATGAAAACCTGTCAGTCCTCCACAGTTACTGTTTTTCTGCCCTTATTTTTTCCTCTAACTAAATTTGCCATGTAGAATGGGCCAGGGTCCTTTTTAAATTACCTAAAACATTAACTCAACCGTTGTTTCTTTTCTGTTTTTAGTTACTGTTGAAAAGATATCCACCATGGAGGTGTCAGAAAGTGCTGGTATGTATGGCGTCTGTGTTTAAGGCTACATCCACACTTTTTCATTTTTAAAGAGTTTTGAAACAAAAGTGTAGGCTCCACATTATAAATGATCTCTGTCCATATTAACACATCTGACAACTCATCGCAAGACCATTTGTCAGTTTGAAGCAGATTGTCAGATGTTACTCTGCGGTTGAAAATCATGGCTGTATGAGTTTAAAATACTTCAGAGAACCGCAATGGTGAGAAAGTAATACCACGCAGGGATTTATGATCATGGAGCAGCGGTTACTGAAAGGTATGTGAGCCTACCTTGAGGATAACACTGCCTGACGGGGCTGTCTGCGTCGTCGTTTCCAAAGGTCTCCGTTTCTGCCCGCCCAAACTACAATGCCAACCCAGAGTTTTGGAACAGGTTCAGCGCAGGGTCTCCGTTTTAGGGGATTGTACACACCGGAGTAGTGTGTTACCAACAAAAAGCAAAAGATATGCGTTCCTAAACAAACATATTAGTGTAGATGTAGCCTTAGTGTTAAGATTACCTCTGAACTTTGTTGTGACGTACATAATTACGGCTCCCCTCATTGGCCTGTGCGGGCCCACACTAAACTCTCTGGCTCTTATGTCACGAATTACCGAGACTTAAGTTAAGTTTGCCTGAAAGCTCCATTCCTCCTTTCTCAAGTCTTTGTCTTAATGTATATACCGGCGGTGTGATTCTTCCCGATAAATCCGGCTTGTCTGACCTGATGACCGTTCAGGGCTGTTTTTGTGTCCCTGATTCCCATCTTCATGTCACCACGCTAGTAGTTCATTCATTTGTCACGATGGAGCTTCATTTAAAGCAGAGCTCCAGAGAGCCTGCAATCGTTGCTGAAGGTTATCTGATGTGATGCAAACTATTTCTTTTTTTAGCTTGAAACCAACAACATGACAATACCTTTTTATTTTATTTTGGCAATGCAAGCTGGAGCAACGTAGCAGTTGACGTTAAGAAGTTGTAGTGAGGAATATTTTAGATCACCCTTTTCGGCAGTGCAGAGTGGCCCACGCTAACTTCATCTGTAAGTGTGAGCTATTAGCTTTAGCCTGGGAGAGAGCGCTACAGCCAAGATGTTCTGGGCGAGCAGTCAGTCGGTGGAAGCTAACAGAAGCTAGCTGGCGTAAGCTGACGGCTGTCCGGTGTCTGTAAGCTACCACGTGAGCGGTGGTGACGGGGAGTACATGTACTTGAAAGAGTCCGGTAGACGAAGGTCCAGTCGGGAGTTTGGATGGGGAGTCCATTGAAATCCACTGCGTTCTGAAGGGATAATCTCACGTTCCAACATAGGCCTACATTTTCTTTTAGTGGTAAATACATGTCATCCTTAAGGCACAATGGACTTTTAAACATGACAATGACTAAGACAAAAAACTACATGTAGTAAACCACGATTTCATCAACATTGTGAACTTTTATAGACGATACCTTGATAAACAATTTCTCTAGCTAGGTTAATTTTATCATGTAGTGCTACTTACATTTTTCCTCCGGTATTTGGAGAAAACAACAACCTGTATATTCTCAAATAGTGTGGTCTTAGCCACTATTAGTTGTTGTTTTCAGACAGAGTGAAGAAAATATTCAGAGATAAAAATTAGAGATGCACCGGTTGACCGGCAACTGATCAGAATTGGCTGCACCGTTTTTTTTTTATCCTGCTTTTTGCCAATCGCACAGATGATCTCCAACTGCCGCAGAGTGTCTTTTTGCTCTGTCCCAATCGCTGGGACTCTTGTTTCATTATCGCTTTAAACAGACACGGCCATATTTCAGTGGGAGATAAGCCACAAGAGGTACAGCAACATTTCAGAGAGGCTTGCTGGGAATCCACCTTTCAAAAGTTCAGTTGCACTGTGAACTGATTAAATATTATTGTGCGCAGGTACATTGAATATTTTTTCCCCTTTCAATGTATTAAAAAATACTAAAATTAAGAACATTATAGCAAAACTGATCATCAAAATTAATTTTACACACAGCAGCTTTGCTAGCATTGTCATTTCTGCAGTTGTTGAAAGAAACGTGCCAGGACGCTTCAAATGGCTCGAGTATTTGTTTTTTCCCACTGAAGTGGGAACGATATAGCATCGAGGGAAAGGGAAGCTCAGAAATGTGGTTGGCTGTTTACAGGTGACGACCACAGCAGCCTGGGCTTGGAAAGCTGGACTGTGCACACGCTGGGCCGCTTTCTCTAGACATTGTAATTAAATAGAGCAGAGCAATTCCATCCTGGCAACTATTTCAAGGTTTTTAAACCTTTTCTAAACCACTGGAATTCTGTACACAGTATCTAATGCAAGGAGTTCTCTAAACCGTATGGTAGGTTGGAAAATGCTCTCAGATGCACTCAATCCACAAAAAGTAGCTGTTAATGTGAAATGAGACCAGATTAAAATGCAGTTCCTACCTTGTGCCAACATAATTAAATAAAAGGCATACACTTGTTATCTGCATTTATATATAACAGCGAGTTTCTTTGACCTAAATGGAAATTAAATGAAGGAAAATAAAATAATGGTTTAATGTAGGAATCGGACATTGGCCTGAACTAGTAAATAGGGCTGGGCCATATGGAGAAAATCAATGATCACAATATTTTAGACAAAATACCTATTGATACTGCAACAATATTGTAGTGTTGACTATTGGTGGTTTCACAAAATATTGACGCAATGATATTTTGATAAATAACCATCAGTAATGTGGCTCTGACTACGTGGGTAAAGGCAGATTATAGTTACAGTTACAACAGTGTGGTGTGTTCAGAAATGACATCACTTTACTGTAATGGAGCCTTCAAAACCAGGAACAGACAACACTTACGCCATATTACAACATCCAAAATCTAAGACGATATTTAGTCTCATGTCACAATATCGATATGGTATCAATATATTGCCCAGCTCTACTAGTAAATGTTATTTAGTTTAAAAATCTTGGGAGGCAATTTTCCCCACTCGATCATGTTTTTTTGTTGGCATTCCTAAACGGCTTTGGCCATGTTTAAGTTAGTGGGTGCGTTTTAACTTTCCACCTGTAACTGTGAATGAGCAAAAATTGTATCAAACAAATTTATGATCAGTTTGAGTTTCTCAGGGTTTTTTTTAGTGGCGCAACTGAAAGCACCTTTCGTTGAACAACTGTACCTGAAGGCACCATAGAGTCCCGTAGAGCCCGCATGCTTTACCTTTGTTGTTTGTTTCCATAACTCACGGGGAAGGCCAAATGTTGCCACAGCGGTGAGTTCAGGGAAGCAGGAGGATGTTGTTACCGTTGGCTGAGTCAGAACAGTTAACACTCGAAAGGCAGCGCGAAATAGATAAACATCGGCGCATGCCGTCTTTTTAGGGCTGTACAATTAAATGTTAAGCGTAACGATTTTGGCTTCTTATGATCACAAACCATGGAATCGAGAAACAATTATTTTGCTCTTTATGTAGTAAAGTAAACTCTTATTTTGTTTTCTTTCCAAAAGTATATGAGTAATTGCTTTGATTGTTTTCCATAATTGAGACACCCTACAGATTATTTGCCGATGACAGTAAATAGGGGGAATGTCGGCCGATTCATCGGTGCATCCCTACACATAATCCATAATCGGATCGTGATTTGATAAAGATTGCCTCAACAGATCTATGGAAAGCTTCACTGGCAGAGGTTGCAACTACAAGACAATGAGTTGTTCAGCAGATGTGTGTGTCCTAAATAATGACTGTTTATGTAAACGTTGCAATCTAGTCAAACATTACCTTTGGCTGTTCTGCGTTGTTTGACCATAAACAATAACGGCAGTTCAGACCGCCGCGTGCATGTTACAAACCCTGCTGGTTCTGCTGCTGCTAGCTGACCCTGACGTCAACCACAGGGAAGGGTAGCGGAACAAAAACACTTTAATGTGTTAGGTATTACTTCATATGTAGTTTTTTTAAAATTCCATTTTCAAGTAAAGTCTCATGTTGTCATTGCTTTTGTTGCAGTACATTGCACACTGCACAGGAGCTGTTTTTCAGTTTTTTTAGGATTTTTATTTTCTTTATTCCTCAAATTTATGTAGGGCTAATTGTTTTTGGTCCTTACTGATTGTTACTGAAAAAATAGGCCTTTGCTTCATGTTTTTCCTTTCATGACAACACACTGGTCCCTGCAGTTTACACTAAAAGTACTTTCTAAAACTGTTTCCAGTAACAGTTTTAAAAAAAAAACTTAAATATGCTGCTGATTATGAATATTCACCTCTGTTTTAATTCTCAGAATAAATACAGTAACGCTTGTTTGATAAATAGGTAAGGGTGAAAAGATGTTGCAGTCTATATTTGACCCCGTTGAGTTGTTTTAAGTAGGGTGGGGTCTGTTTGTGGCTGTGCAGCTCCATTGGAGAACGGCGACGCAGAGATGACCACAGAGGAGCCGTGGGACCAGAAAGAGGCCGAGCCAAACGAGGACGAGCCGGGAGGCGGGTCTTGTGGGGACCGGGGACCATCGGGGGCGGCGACAGAGGAGGCGGCACCGGAGGTGATGGAGGAGGAAGAGGAAACGCCGGCGCCCAAGGTTCCACCTACACAGCCAGATGCCCCCAAGAAGGAACACATCAACGTTGTGTTTATCGGACACGTAGGTCAGTGCATGCTGTACCCCTGTCTGTTGTAGGTGTTTGGTGGATGATGATGATGATGCTAATCACAGCAGGGATTTAAAATGAATAATGAATCTCTCAAGTCAAATGTTACTTGGTAGCATCACTGTTAAGCAATCTGGAGCAACACCGATTTGAGTATCAGTACATTGATTCCCTCCTCTCTGTTTGAATGTATGAGTCTCTGGTTGCTCATACATTCAAACAGAGAGGATGGAATCAATGTACTGATATGTCAGTCAGGCCCGACTCCCCTTCCACATTCCATGTTTGTTTCATGTCTCTCAATGTTCGTTAACACAACTGTCTAGTGTGCAGACGCTAATGTTTCGGTCACCCGTAGACGGATTACAGTTCACTTTCACACTGTCATCAGTGATGTACCCCTAACATTGCTGGGATGAAGCCGGATGTCCCTCAGTTTGGTTGTAATGTTCACTAACTTGGAAATTGTCCCAAAAAAAAAACACGAAAAAGAATTGTGATTGGATCGTGATCATGCCTGGAAAAACTCGTGATAGGATATTTTGCCATGTCGCCGTGGCCTGGTTGACACCAGACCCTTCTCCGTTGTAACAGAGTGGGTCTGGGGAAGGTTCATTCACAGCTCATTTCCAAAGGAATTGGAATTGGTTAGTCCTTCAACCAATCAGACCAACGATCCAGGTGACGTAGCAGCGACAGCAGCATCAACGGGTTCGGTGGGCGTCATGTTGAATGTAAAGCCCGCCTTAGTGGTTTGATTGGTGCCTTGATTTGGAAAAATGGGAAATTGGCTTGAATGGGCTCTTGGCCAGACTGACTTTCAGAACAAATCTGAAATTTGCTGGAAATTTGTCAGGGTTTTCCCAGCCTAATGTGCCCCACCTCTAAACTTAACAACAATGTCACAGTTTTCTTTACTCTACACTCACTCTGCATTCTTCTTCTCCAGATGCTGGCAAGTCCACCATTGGCGGACAAATCATGTGAGTAGAAATCTCCCTTTTATTTTTGGGGGGTTAACCGCCTTTCCTTATGAGTTTCACCACATCAGGCCTTTGACATGTTGTACATTTCTCTATTGTTCCCCTCTTCTCCAACAGGTATCTAACTGGCATGGTAGACAAGAGAACCTTAGAGAAGTACGAGAGAGAAGCCAAGAAAAGAGCCGGAAACCTGGTGAGTGGGCACACTGCTGTGTCAGAACTTGCTGAATCAAGAACGTGGAAAGATTATCTATGCTGACTTAATTAAACTGATGGCCTAACAATACGGTTGTGAGATTTGCATCTAAGTTTTATTTAACAAGTAGGGTCAGAACCACATGTTGCTGTGTAATCAGCTGGGCCAACATTAGTTTCAGTCACCAGCGTAGATAATTTAGATGTATATGTCAACCCTTAGACACCATCTCCCACGTAACCAATCAATGATGGAATATTACTTTTCTTTTTTTTTTCTTTTTTTATTTACTTTTCCACACATAGACAAATAGTACTTCAAACAGATGCACATCAATATTACATCAAGTATCCTCATATCACAAACATACACAGCAATTAATGCATGTCTATATCCCACACCACACAGATGTGTATTGTACATCTATTCATCAAAATGTAAACTTTTTCTTTCTTTTTTGTAAATAATGAAAAGAAAGGAAAAAAGAGATAAGAACTATATACATGTAGGGAGTAGTTTTCCTGTTTCCATAGTAGCTAGAGAACGAGGTCAGGTCTTTGAGAGTTGCATATTGGTCCATTGTCCCCAGCACAGAACAATTCTTCCAGTTTATAATTTAAAGATGCTGTTATCTTCTCTAGTTTATAAATGTCCATTGTAATTTCCATCCATGTTTTTAAGGTAGGGAATCTCGTGTGACAACCATTTTTTTGGTAAAGCTCTTCTTTACGCCACCAGCAATATATTCATTAAATATTTTTCCTTTTTAACCATTCTGAGGTATAATCCAAATATAAGGTTTACTATCAAATGGCATAACATGTTCGAAAATACATTGTAAGGCATTATGTATTTCTCTCCAATAACCCTTAATGACAGAGCATCCCAGAAGACATGGTAATGGTTTGCATTTTGGTTTCCACAATTTCTCCAGCATATAGATGCATTGCCACCATGATATGATTTCTGAGAGGTGTGATAAAATACCTTATCAAAGTTTTCCAACCAAACTCCTTCCATTTCTGTGAACTGGAGCATTTCCATTGGTACCTCCATATTGTTTGTCCATTCTTCTTAGATATCTTATTCCCCCCTCCTTCTCCCTTTTGTTTTAAATATAGGAGGTTGAGTGTGTTTTAAGATTTACCAGACATTTATATGTGCATGAAATGATTTTAACCACATAAATCTGAGTTGTACGCTTTTCTGAACATTCTATTATAACCTTGCCTGTCCCATCCATATTCTTCATCTGCGTATTAATAAAACACCGCATCTGTAATATCGGTAAAAGTCTTGTGCTTCTAACGCATATCTCTCTTTGAGTGCTTCAAAACTAATTATTATACCACCTTTTATTACATCACATAAGACCGTCAATCCTTTATTTCCGTCCAATACTTAAATCTAGTATCAAATCTATTGGTGTAAACTCCGAGTCGTATGCACACCATTTAAGAGGACAATATCCTCTTTAATTTATATTGCATTATAAGTCTTCCACACATTAGAGTGCATTTTATCCATGGGTTATCAATAGCATTTATGTGGCCTTGTAAGTCACTATCAGCAAGGGTTGCCTGTATAGGGATGGGGGATAGTTCGTTTCTCCCTCTATATTTTTCCACTGAGGCTTGATAGATGGGTTGCACCAACACATCCTGGTTCTCATCTGCGCTGCAAAGTAATAATCTCTTTAAGGACGTAATCCCCGCCCCCTTTTTTCCTTAGCTAACTGTAACGTCTAAACACGAACCCTAGGTCTCTTACCCTGCCATTTATATCTTGACAACATCTTTTCCCACTCGTTAAATGATTTCGGTTAATCATTTCGTAAGGTCTGAAATAAGTATAATATCTAGGCAGAATGTTCATTTTAATAGATGCAATTCTTGAACTCAGACTAAGAAAGGGATTAAGTTCCATCTTCCGATATCTTCTTTAATTGTTTTACATATGGGTAAGTAGTTGGAATATTACTTTTCTGTCTCGCAGGTACCTGTCTTGGGCTTAGACACCAACCAAGAGGAGAGGGACAAAGGCAAGACGGGGAGGGGGCCGAGCATACTTTGAGACCGAAAGAAGCACTTTACAATCTAGACCGCTCCGGCCCAAATGCTTTGTGCCCAACATGATCGGAGGTGCATCGCAAGCTGACTTGGCTGTTCTGGTGATTCAGAAAATGACTAGTGTTTGTCAAGTGAGACGTCAGATAGTAATTGAACTTGAATAGTACGTAGCGGTGTGACGAGATACTCTGCTCACGAGACGCGAGATTGGGTTCACGAGGAGAGATCTTGAGCTTTTAACTTCTAGTTGAAGCTGTGTGACCTTTTAAGTGAAAACTGAAATCAAAACTTGTTGCCCATATTGCGAGACACTTTTTACCTCAACAAGAAGTCTCGTCACATTTTAATACTGCGAGATCTAGTGGGGATGATCTGCTTGGTCTACCCAGCATTCTCAGAACTAAAAGGCCAGTGGGTGGATTGAATTCAAAAAACAAAACTGGAATGCTGTTATTCAGTCATAAACATTACACTCATACAACTCACCTTAGTACCTAAACAGGTTCCTGAGATCAACACGGTTTGTTTATAGTCTTCTCCATTTCCATTATACTTAACCAAATTGCCACAAACAGTTTTTCTTATATGGATGTTAGGATATATCACTTATATTCAGATGTGATCAGTTTTGGGACACGTTAGTTAGCTACAGCTTGTTAACCTGCTTTGTTTACATAGCACGTGTAGACAAAACCACTGACTAATGAATGTGTTGACCCTCAGGTGATCTCTGCCAGGAAAGGCGAGTTTGAAACTGGTTTTTGAGAAGGGGGGACAGACGCGGGAGCATCCCTGTTGGCCAAAACAGCCGGGGTCAAGCACCTGATAGTGTTGGTGAATAAAATGGACGCCCTACAGTCAACTGGAGCCTGGAGAGGTGGGTACCTGGAGAACACTGACCAAACCGTAGACGTGTAAAAGCCCCGTTAATGACACATCTCACACTAAATATGAAACCGCAGCTCACAATATAATATTTATATTATTAATAGGGATGGGGATTGATTGAAATTGATCAAAATGAGGCTTTCAATTTCAACTATCGCTCCTCAGTGTTTTCTTTCTCTCTACTCATCTTCTCTACATGTTTGAAGAAGAATGCAGACAAACAGCGTAGCATGCATTCCAATACCAGGGAAATGGTAGCTTTGCGGTAGCCTGTAGCAACAGAACTGGAAAATCCCTGCTGCTTCCCTTAGGTCACTAGCTATGTTTTTATCCAATTTAAGTGATACTGAATGACAAATGCCTTATGGAATTGACGGTGGGATGGAAACTAAGCTGTGTACTAATTGTGCTTTTAATGTATTTAATTGTAAAGAAAACCAAAT
>NW_022603510.1:0-19690 GCF_008692095.1 Etheostoma spectabile
GTCAAGATCTTGTGGGGGAGGTGCGTCTCTTCCCTTTTGCAGCTCTCATGCCATGAGTGCCAGGGGAAAGGCTCCACCCACTTAATCCTGCTCTCATGGCAGACCTTGGCTATCTTAGCCTTCAATGTTTTGGTGGCCCTCTCCACCAGTCCCTGGGACTGTGGATGTATACCGACCCGAATGAGTGTGTGATCCCAGAGCAGCCTCAACTTCTCTCAACAACTGGTGTTAAGGTGGGTGCCATTATCTGATCTGATTCGTCTTGGAACGCCGTACCGTGGCATCAGTTCAGTTTTAACCATTTTACTACAGTCTTTCCATCTTCCGTCTAGCTGGGATAGCTTCTACCCACCTAGAAAATCTGTCTACCATTACCAACAAATATCTTTTCCCTTGCACTACATTGTCTGCTCCCATATCTGTATAATCTATATTAATTTTCTTTTCTCTCCTCCAATTACCCTTGCTGCACTTTCTTCCTAATGCCTGTACCAGCTTTTCTCACTCTAATCAAACAGTAACACCCCTCCCTTCTCACTCAGCAGGCTGTCTCTCTCTTCCTCTGCAATTCCAAAATTCCTCCCCCCCTTTTTTCTCTTTTCCCTCTCTTTTTCACCCACTCTGCCCGCTTTCTGCTTCCCCTCCCCTTTTCTCTCTGCAGGCTGTCTCTCTCCCTTTCTCTGCAAAATTCCTCTGCACCCCCCTTTTTTCTCTTTTCCCTCTCTTTTTTCCCTCCAAATTTTCTACTTTTCAATAACCCACAAAGCACCCTATCGAACTTATCCAACAATATTTTTACATGTAATTTTAACCTACGTCTTCAACAGCAGCACCACAGACGGACCAGAGGCTTGGTCAATTGTCAACGCTTTACTCGGGCTCACACAATCATTCTTTTCCAAACTTTACAAATACATTACATTTTCAACAACAATTATCTCTTCTCTTTATCTCTTAATAACTCTCTACATCCGCTGAGAACTGCCTTATGGGCCGGTTTCTCCCTAGACAACACTGACACGTGGGCGCACCGACCTTCCCCTCACAGTAACACTGCATTTTTTCGAATCTCTCACACCACCGCTCCAAAGAATTTATGGAATCGTCATTTTCTCATTCGCTGAACCCAGTCTTATGGACCGAGACTCCAAATGGTGAACGCTGGCTCTGTATGCGCCGAGACCTCCCTCGGCATGTAGGCATCACTCCTACCGGCAAGTTTTGAATCCCTCGCGTATAGTAGCTCTAATGGAATCACCTATGACCTGGCTCGCTATCGCGTTTCAGTCTTCTCCCATCAGTATTCTACTAAGCAAGTCTACACAGGTTTATCGAACCTCAACACACAGCGTAGCTCCATATAATTATGGAATCATATTTATCAACTCACTCATCCCTCAACAGCTCTATGTTTCCCCACTCACGCACTTTCACCCGGTGGCCCACCTTATGGATGGAGCCACTACCCCGAACACTGGCTGGCTGTGCCGTGGCCTTCCCTCATCAGCATACGACTTGCAGCGAATCTACCGACAAGTTTATCGAACCACCCACAGACGCAGCTCCAATAATTGGAATCGTCTATGAACGCTGGCTCGCTATCGCGTTTCAGGCCTTCTCCTATCAGTAATCCTACTAAAGCAAGTCTACTGATAGGTTTATCGAACCTCAACACACAGCGTAGCTCCACACAATTATGGAATCATATTTATCACACACTTACACACTCATTCAACAGAAAAACGGAATGCATTGCTCAATGTCCACAAAACACTTAATAATTTTAGTCTATATTTTTTTTTTACATAATGTACTCACCCGGAGGTCTGATCACTTTAATTTGGTTTATACTATTATACAATTTGCTGAGTTTGATGAAACTGGTTCAGCCTACCTCTTTCTTTGAGAGCTCTCAGTGACCATTCCTCCGTGGTTTGCACACCATGCCTCCTTTGTCTCGTTCCGTCAGACGTGGACTGTCCGTGGAATCTGGACCCGGAGTTAAACAACTTCTAATCCTGATTCCGTGGAATTCCTAAGTTTAACCACTACTCGACAACCATCCTCTGCTACCAAATTTGTTGCGAATTCCACTTGGAGGGTCCAAACGTCGGGACTCAACTAGCTAAGGAATCACTCTAGCTTTGATTAAGTATACCAAAAAGATTTATTAATAAAACAGAGCAATGCATTCCGGACAATCAATACGTGCACGGGTCTCAATGGAACATGACTAGTTCAGAGGTTCACAAAAAGGCCCTGTAACAGTGGCGTACCTTGCTATTTATATGACTCCTCTTAAGGAGCCCTATTGGTTAAGAGCGTCACAAGGCGGGTCATATCGCCTTAGCAACTGTATTTCTATTGGCTGGGTGGGCGCGACTTCCTGTTTACATTCTTCGGCAATGTGTGGGTGTGTGCGTGTGTTGGGGTCGTTTGTTGGAGAAATCCTTCTATAAACTGACAACTGACTCCATGATGAATTAACACAGCGTTTATTCTTGTGGTCAACAGATGAAATGCGTTTCCGGGCAGTTACACGTGCACGGACCTGATGGGAACTTGTCTAGTACAGAGGTCCCCCAAAAAGGCACTTAAACAATATTGTGCTCAGGGTTATATTGGTTCCCCTTGTGGGGCCTGATTGGTCAGCTATACTGTTGCTAGGGTACACTCCCTGCTCTGCCTCTTCCCTCTTCCTTCTTATTATTTTCAGTTATCATTTACTTCACCAGACAGCTATGTTCACTCCCTTCTTAGTTTGTACGTCCTGTTCTCTGAGTTATCAGACCGTCCTGAACTTCAGTGTCCTTGGCCTCACCATCTCCTCTTCTCGTGCTCACTGTAGCTTATCTGACTAAGATAGCCCTTCCTGTTCTCTCCCTCCTAGCTGTACCCCAGCTGCAAAGCATAATGTATAATATGTCACACATACACACACTCTTATTTAGTCTTTGGTTAATTCAGTATATACTTTAAGCCAGCTTTTACGTGGCCGTTCCTGAGTGCCCTGTTCATCACCACCTCAGTCATTGTATTATTTTCCCACAAATTCCCCCTTTTCGCACCTACTAGGTGCGAACACTTTTTACACTAACTGCAGTGCCTCAACGTCCTCCCCGTCCTCAGGCATGGTGAGTAATGGCAGCATCCCAGCGGAATAGGGAGGCGGCGCTTTTTCTTTGGACAAGGCAGTGGTGATGAGCCGGGATATCATGGTCCGCAGGCAGGGCACACAGCAACACCCACAGGTAACTAGAATAGCGAGAAAAACAGCAATAGATGTCAAACAAGCAGTGATAAGATTCTTCCATTTGCCAAAAAAGGTTGTCATCCACCCCTCCAATGGATTTGATACACCTGAGGCGTCATGCATCTCCTGGGAAGGGCTCGAAGTTGGTTCAAAGCCCTGGTGACCTTCCCATCCGGGGCAGTGTTGTTAGGGATGACCGTACAGCACATCTCTCCGAACATGGAACAGACTCCTCCTTTTTCAGCCAACAGCATGTCCAGCGCCATCCTATTCTGGAGCGCCATGAGGGACGTTGGGGCCATCTGCTCGGCCAGGCCTTCGATGGCATCCCTAGTTGCATTGCTCAAACGTAAAACATTATAATGCACAAAATTTATCCTATCTACATTTTTGCTGGGAGTGACGGGGAAGATGGCTGAAAGCAGTGGTATATTCTCAAATCCTGCGGCTATTTGATCTGCCAATTTGTATTCATTCGGGACACCCCTAGGAACTCCTATGCTGTCTATATAGGTTGGGGTTCCCGCCCATGGATCAAAAGCCGGGCCTTGCATACTACGGGCCCTGCGCCTTCTCTTTACGGTCAGTTGCACAGCCTTATGGTGGTATAGTGGACTCTACTCCCCACCAAAGATATGGGCATAGCTAATCTAACCATAGCACAAACTCCTGACGTTTGATTTGGGAACTTTATCTGGGAGTACAACCTAAGACCACCACAATAGTAGAATAGTCCTATTCTAGCCACTGGGCCTAGGGCTGTTTTGTTTTGTACAGTTGTATTACACCAGTCTGGGGGTATATCACCTAGTTTGATTGTGGGCTTGCTTGATCCGGTGAGATTGAAACAGTGATATCTTGCACCCTCCCCCTTTATGGCGGTAAAATACCCTGGTTTTTCAAAGCCTGGGGGAAAGAGGGATGCTAGGGTAGTACAATTGCGGGAAGCTGTCTTAGAGTGTGTGAAGTTCAACATGCATGCATATCCTGCTGGGTCCTCATTAGGAAACAACGGGGCCGGGTTAGTGAACATGACTGGTCTAGCTGTGGCACAGGCCACGCACCCTTCCATGTGTTGTTCTTTGGCATTCTGTATTAGCCACCTGATCCATAAATTGTCCTGGCCTGCACCTGCTGATAACTCTAACACATCTTCCACCCTCATTTTAGAGAAGTCCTGCACTATTATGTCTTCCTCCTTCAGGGGGGTTTTACTGTAGTCTCTGCCATGTCAGTGTCATTCTGTGTGTGCGTGAGGGGATCCAAAATATTTATCTGCAGGGGGGTTCTGGTCACTTCCTGCTATCCATACACCTATGGCTAACATCCAGACATCCTGACCGTTCCTGCTCCCAATTGCTCTATTTACTGACAGGGTTATGGGATTTTTTCGTGGGGTCTGAACTATAGTCCCGCTGTATAGATAATATCTCCCATTCATCTTGTTGTACCCACCAATCTCTTTTGTCTGTCAACCTCGCCCATGGTTTCCACCCTCCTGTTGTCCAACCCGCGTCATACCAGCTGTTACAGAGACTACCTTTCACCTGTCCGGAAGCGCTCCTTTCACAGTCCTCTACCTTTTGATAGTCGTCACAGATGTACACATCTGTGTTTTTGTAGAAACTATTATACCCCCCGCAGTCTATAGCCTGACACAAATCAAAGGTAAATGACGTGGTTGAGTCTCTCACATAGGGGAGAGTCAATCTGGCACCGCACCTTGGGATGGGCCCTTAGTGTGTTGCTTCACTACTGCCCAAACTGCTCTTCTTCTCTCTCGTCTAGTTTCATTTCCTTTGTTACTGAGAGGTGGTTGGACACTACCGGGTGATTGTTCTTTGTGGTCTCGGTCCCCATACGCATGTTCCAACCCCAGAACTAATGCTGCAACTCCCACTACTACTACTACTGCTAGGACAACTGTTGTCTTTTTCCCAAACCCCATTGCCTTCCAAGTTATGGGTGTACTACGCGGGGGCTGTTCCCCGCCAAAACATCTCTTCCATCTATACATTTTGGATTGCTTTCTAATTTCTGCCAATGGGCGGCTAGGAGGTGCGGCTGGGGCACAATGTGTCAGGTGGTGCCAAGGTGCTCCTTTTTTACCTTTAACCTGGACCGAGTGTGAAGTAACCTCCCCCACCTCGTACGGCCCGGACCACCTGGGGTCAGTCCACTTCCTCTTGTGAACTTTGACCCTGACCCAGTCGCCTACCTTGACAGGTAGTGTTGCTTCCTCCTGCGGTTTCCTGTTCGCCAACTGGACCTGCGTAGAAAGGGCTGAAACCAGAGATGTTAGCTTTTTCATATAGTCTGTCATTTCTATTTGCTGAACATCTAACATTGGCATGTGGCCTCCATCTAGTGGAGGTCCTGGCATTTTTCTCCCTGTCATTATTTCGTGTGGGGTCAAATGTGTTTCTCGTCCTTCTGAGGACCTCATAGCCATGAGGGCCAATGGGAGCGCTTCTACCCATGTTAACTTGCTTCCTGCACATGCCTTGGCTATCTTAGCCTTCAATGTCTGGTTTGCTCTTTCCACCATTCCCTGTGACTGTGGATGATAACTGATCCGAAGGCATGAGTGATTCCCAGGGCCTGTTCTACTTCTCTTAGTAGTTTGTTGTTAAAATGTGTGCCATTATCTGACCTTATTCGCCTGGGGACCCCATACCTCGGGATGATTCAGTTTTGAGCCATTTCACCACTGTTTTTGCGTCCTCTTTTCTGGTGGGAAGGGCTTCTACCCACCTAGAGAACCTGTCTACCATCACCAGAAGATACCTTTTTCCCCCTACCACATTTTCTGCGCCCATATCAGTATAATCTATACTGATATCTTGAAAACAAGCTGTGGGGACTGGGTACGCTCCTTTTAGTGTGGTGTATGGTTTCTGAACATTATGCTCTCCACACACCCTGCATTCCTGACAAAAATGTGTCACCATGTCCCTCAAATTGGGGTGCCACCACAGCTCAGACAGATTCAGGAGAGTCTGTTTTCTTCCTTCATGTGTTGGTCTGTGTGCCTCAGGTAGCAACATTCTGCACATCTCGGCTGATGCTGCTATCTTTCCTTGATGAGACCTCCATATCCCATCTTTGTCTTTTGTGGCGCCGCTCCGCTGCCACTGATTCCATTCATATGCTCCTGCCTTTTTCTGCATTTCTAGCCACTGTATCCAGCCTTGATGAGTGGTACATCAGTACATGTCTGTCTCCCCCTTTTTTCTGAAATAAAATGGCATTGAGAAAGCCATTGTTTTCAGAAACATCCATATGAAATGGGAGTGAGTAGTCTGGGGAGGTGAGTGTCTCTGCCCTTGCTAGGGCACTTTTGAGGTCAGAGAAGGCGGCCTCAGCCTCTGTTGTCCATTTGCTGGGCTTGGGCTTGTTTAATTCTTCCAGTTGTTTCTTTAACAATTGAGTTTGTAGTCTTTTTAATTCATCTTCTTGTTGCTCTGCTCCTTTTTGGTGTTTTGACAGAAAATGACGCACATTCTCGCCCCATGTTGCATCGGTCATTGTTTGCAGGCCTACTACTCCTCCTAACTGTGTCTGAACTGCTGTGGGTAATCCCCCTAGTACCCCATGGCGGAACAGCGCCACTGTGGCGGCGGACTGGTCCCACGGTTCCCTCATAGCACGCTGCCAAATCTTTTTTGCTCTATCTGCATAGGCATCAAAATTTTCATCACTTAGTCTTTTTAAATCATGCCATGCTGCATGATCCCCAACTGTGGGATACATGCGGTGCAGCTCAGCCCAAATGCCAGGGGTTACTGCTGATGCAGGCACTGATGCGGGAACAGTGGGTCCAGCTCCCCCTCTGGTGAGGGCAGCACTAGCTTCATCTGCTCCCATTACTCTACCCAATACTGCTCTGAGATCTCCCAAACACAGCTGCACTCCTGCTGTAAGACTATTAAAAGCTGTGAGGAAATGCTCAGCCCCTCCTGTCAGGGAGGGGAGTTTTGCACACAGAGCATCTAAGTCACCAAAACTGTAAGGGGTGTACATCAACAGTCCTCCTCCTCCTCCTACTGGGCGGAGTGGGCATTGTAACCCCGCCTCTGGTGTGTGGCGCGTCTGCTCTCCCTCACTGAGTTCATTCACTGTTCGACGCAGCTGCTCTTGCTGCTCTTTTATCTCTCTGAACTCTTTGTTAAGTCTTTCCCTTATTCTAGTTGATCTTCGCAGGATAACTTCGTCAGGGTCCTCGTTGGTAAATTTACCTTTAAATGTGCCTGCTACAAAAACGTCTTGAGGACTTTGTGATCTAGATCTGGGCCTGCGTTTATGTCGTTTTTTAGTCCTTTCCCTAGAGCTAGAGCTTCTGTCTGTTTGCTCACTTTCCCTGCTGCTGTCTGACTGTTCGCTATCTTCCTTACTTCCTGAGTCTTGTGGGGTACTGTGGTGAGGTGGACTGGGTCCTTTTACTGACATGTGAAAATGCTCTGGATTTTGTTGGCAAAAAGACGCTGAATATGGGGTACTAGCTTTGCTTGGGCTGGCTGGGACTGTGGCCGCTGGTTGTGGTGGAGCCGCTGCTGCTCCCCCTGACGCTGACTGTACCATTAAATTTAGATTACATTCTAAATCCTGTACGCGGCCCTCTAATGCCGGTATCAATGGGTCCTGTGGTACGTCTATTTGTAATGCATTTGGCTGTAAATGGGCAGTTACCACTGGGGCTTGGACTGTGGGTTTTGATGCCGTTGGACCTGTATACGGCGGCGGTGGAGCGGAAATTCTTAGGTTTCTTATGTCTGGATAAAAGGGTTTGTTGGCGGGGGCGCCTCAGCGGGCAGCGGGGTTTTCTCTGCGCTAGCGGTTTTATTCTGTTCAGCTTCTGTCTCAGTTTTTGGTGAACTTTTGTCATCTTGTTTTGTCAATCCCAATTGTTTCTGTATTGCATTTGTCATTTTCAACCCCACCCCATATTTCTCTTTCTGCGCTTCATACTCCTTCTGCTTTGGTTTAGTCAATTTAAACCATTTTCTTTTCTTTTCCTCCTCTGCCTGCCTTTCCGCATACTCCAACTTACTTTTTTCATACTTCACTATTTCATTCACTTTCTCCGGGACGGCGCCCCTTCTCCCTCAATCCATCCTCCTCTCTCCCATTCTTTCACAATCTCTTTGCTACTTTCTCCTCTCCTTTCTTGCCATACTTTTTCACTGCCCCTACTAACACTTTACCATAAGGGGTCGTCATTTTACAACAAATAAGCAGTGAGAAAAAATCCAACAAGCCAAACCACAACAAAATCACACATGCAACAACAAACAACTTTTTCATTAAGACTCCATCTAGAGCCTTTTTATGTACATCTCTATATCTTTACAACTTAAAAAGTGACCTCTCACTCCTTTGCACAAATACACTCGCGGTGGACTCGTAATATTACAATGACAATCTGTTAACTGCAATTCTCTTTCAGGTTGTTCACACAGAACCAAGGGTGGCAATTCACAATCACTCATCTGAACTATCTGTCCTTAGCATCTCCTACCTCGTCAACCATCTGGACGTATTTTCCTCTGACTATTTGTCCCTTTTCCCTCCTACCGCCACCCGTATTATTCAACAATTCTCTCACAACTCTCTAGTTGTTTTTCCTCTGTTTAATCACATCACATGCCCCAACATTTCATCTGTTTATATCCCTTTAATTACAGCACATTCAATCAATACTTTTCGCTTAAAACAACACTTACGACAGTTGAAATTGATCACATCAATTTAGTTTTCAGCCAATAACAGAATTTTGATTTTAAACAGGCTTCTGCTACCTTTTTGTTGAGAGCTCTCAGTGATCACACCAACGAATCGCAGTATCGCCGCTCAGTCCCCTTCACGGGCTGCGGGATGTCAGTCCGGTGGCTGAGCTGAACCGGACCGTGGACACAATGTCCAGGTCCAGTTGGATTCCCCTGTCCAATTACGTTATCACGTCGGGGTACAACCAAATTTGTTGGAGAAATCCTTCTATAAACTGACAACTGACTCCATGATGAATTAACACAGCGTTTATTCTTGTGGTCAACAGATGAAATGCGTTTCCGGGCAGTTTAACGTGCACGGACCTGATGGAAACTTGTCTAGTACAGAGGTTCCCAAAAAGGCACTTAAACAATAGTGTGCTCAGGGTTATATTGGTTCCCCTTGTGGGGCCTGATTGGTCAGCTATACTGTTGCTGGGGTACACTCCCTGCTCTGCCTCTTCCCTCTTCCTTCTTATTATTTTCAGTTATCATTTACTTCACCAGACAGCTATGTTCACTCCCTTCTTAGTTTGTACGTCCTGTTCTCTGAGTTATCAGACCGTCCTCGAACTTCAGTGTCCTTGGCCTCACCATCTCCTCTTCTCGTGCTCACTGTAGCTTATCTGACTAAGATAGCCCTTCCTGTTCTCTCCCTCCTAGCTGTACCCCAGCTGCAAAGCATAATGTATAATATGTCACACATACACACACTCTTATTTAGTCTTTGGTTAATTCAGTATATACTTTAAGCCAGCTTTTACGTGGCCGTTCCTGAGTGCCCTGTTCATCACCACCTCAGTCATTGTATTATTTTCCCACAACCTTCAATAGATTCTTTGAAAATACCTTCTGTATAGTTGTATTTATGTAGAAACTGTCTTTTTCTGAGCCATTTTATCTCATATTTTGTTACTTTTATCGCAAAATAAATACTTTTAAATCCAAAAACATTGTTCCACTGACTTGACAATACCTTGGAAGTAGAGTTCGGCAATATTTTGATATTATATCGATATTGAGATATTAAACTAGATATCGTCTTAGATTTTGGATATTGTAATATCATAATATGACATAAGTGTTGTCTTTTCTTGGTTTTAATGGCTGCATTCATTTTGGTACCACTTAGACAGTAAATAATTTTACATCTGAAGCGTTTAAAGACTCTATTTATCCCTTGTTTATTTCCAAAGAAATATGACAATGTATAAAAGGCTCCATTACCTTGTAGCTCACGTTATGGCTCCGTAGCAAATGTTTTTGTAAAAATAGGCTAACGATTGTGTCATAACCACGCGACTTGTCAGTAGAAGCTCGCAGACAGGACTTCCATCAGCTGTTAATTATTGCTAATGTTAACTAGCATTGTAGTTAGCAGTAATTAGCCTGTGCCTATGTTAATGTTAACTAGCATGTTAGCAGTAATTAGCCTGTGCCTATGTTAATGTTAACTAGCATGTTAGCAGTAATTAGCCTGTGCCTATGTTAATGTTACCTAGCATATTATTAGCAGTGATTAGCCCTGTGCCTATGTTAATGTTACTAGCATGTAATAGCAGTAATTAGCCTGAGCCTATTTAATGTTAACTGGCATGTTATTAGCAGTAATTACCCTGTGACTATGTTAATGTTAACTAGCATGTTAGCAGTAATTAGCCTGTGCCTACGTTAATGTTACCTAGCATATTAGTTAGCAGTAATTAGCCTGTGCCTATGTTAATGTAATGTTCCCTGCAAGAAAATGTTAATAATATTAATAATAATATTTATAATAATAATAATAATAATAATAATACATACATGAATTTTATTTAAAGGTGCTTTTCTCCGGACTCAAGGATGCCGCACAGGGTATTCATATATTAAAAACAGCAAAACAAATACTATACATAATAAAACAAAACAGCAAAACAAATACTAGACAACAGCAAAACAAATACTATACAACAGCAAAACAAATACTATACAACAAAAACGACGTAAAGGCAGAGCAATAGACATCTTAGTGGAATAGGCAGTTTTAAACAGATGTGTTTTATGTTAGGAGTTTAAATGGGGGGATGAATCAATGTTTCTGAGTTGGGGTGGTAATGAGTTCCAGAGACGGGGGGCAGAGCGGTGGTGCTGAGACGGGCGGAGGGGACAGAGAGCTTTATGGAGGAAGAGGATCTGAGCAAACGGGAGGGAGTGGGACGCTGGAGGAGATCAGACAGATATGGGGGGCTAAGTTGTGGATGGCCTTGAATGCTAACAGGGAGGACTTTGAATTGAATACGGAACCACGGAAAAAAGTAATAATGAGTGTAGGTCCCTGTATGAAAACACCAGTCGATTAATTTAGGAGTGATAGTAAGTTGAAATCTTGCATTATGAATTTTGGTGATGGGGCAGCTCTTTTTGTTACATTGTGGCTTTGAAATACACATATACTGTATATACAGACACACATATATAGATAGAGAGTATAGATACATAGATATTTATATACATACAAACACACACACACTTTGGTCACCATGACAAACTGCATCCAATAGTTCTGATAAGTAGTTCTAGATCTATAGAATGTGATGTCACAGCAGGGCTGACTGTGACAGAGTTTAGAATCTACAGTTTCTGTTCCAGCCGTTGCCAATCCTGTCATTTCACACAGACTGAGAGAGTACAGCAGAGTACAAACCACATCTGATTTACTGTTTTTGACTGTTTTTTCATGTTGTTTACTACAACAAATCTCATTGGATACCAACTTCTCCAAAGGACAGCAATCTTTGCAGTTTGATTTGTCGTGATCATGGACACCAACACATTCTTTAACCTGCGGAGAGCAGAGGCTCAGACGTGCACCAGCACTGAGCCTTCACCAGTGCTGCCCCACAGCTCCTCTCTCAAAGAGGTCAACATCCAGCTCCTTCTTCCTGCTCCAGTCTCTGTCAGCAGGGACCTAGTGGAAGATCTGCTCGTCCAGTTGATGCTGAGGCTCAACCCGCTGAGGGGCTACACTGGATCTCATCTGACGCAGCAACAACTGCTAACACAATGTCTGCATATGAGTGCAGTGACTCTGGAGACCCTGAGGAGAGTCCCAGGTTTCATTGTTGATGAAAACCTACCTCATCCTCCCTGCAACACATGGAAAGCTGGCATGCTGCTCAGGAGCTCAGGAGCTTTACTGTCAACACATGAAAACTTACCATGTGTTTGCACACAGTAGACATATCTACTGCTGTATTCACTGTCTGTGGCAAGTCCTTTAAAACCTGTTCTTGACTTGCTTTTTAACAACATCCTCTGAACGCTTAGCTAACTAAATTTCTTAAGTCAGCCAATAATTGTTGCCTTTTCATCTTCACTATGATTTAATGTGCGCCTTTAATAACACACATGTGGATATTATGAAAGAAACTGGCTAGCAAACCCTTGCAACACTTTTAAAGGTTCCATGGTATAATGGTTAGCACTCTGGACTCTGAATCCAGTGATCTGAGTTCAAATCTCAGTGGAACCTGTTTTTAAGCCACAGCACAGGTGAAAAAGATCAACCTTTCAAAATCCACATCTAGTTTGAAGTAAGCTTACAGGTTTAATGTCCATAGCCATTTAGACTAAAAACAATACGTTGTTTGGGGCATGTTGAGGAGTCACCTGATTGTTAATGTAACTTGAAGAAGCTCCACATTTGACAGTATTGACTGGAAGTGATAGGCTTTGAGTTACATGGAGGATACACACTTTGCATTCAGTCTCGTAATCACCATAAAAATTAGGTATCACTGAAATTTGAACTTGTGTTGCTGCAGTCAGAGTACACAGTGCTCATCCTGAATGGGTCAGTATAGTGCATCAGAACTGCTTGTTGAATGGTGTATTAGCTTTGGAACTCCCCTTTCCCCACAGCTTACAATTGTCAGATATGGGTGGGGGGAGTGGGCACTGTGTCCAAACCTTTCTGTGTTGAAAGAAGACTAAAGAAGTCTCTTGGATGAGAGACAAAACTTCTGCGGAGGACCTTTTTACCAAGTCCAGTTGCCCTTCAAGGTACAAGGAGTCTTTATTATCCCCGGGGGGCAATTTGTTGTGCAGCAGCATGTAACATAAATAACACACAGGTTATACAAGACAACAGCCATACATCTAGAAACAAAATAAATACGTACTACACAGAAGTCTACACCTCGCATTGACTTATTAAAGAAGCCTGTAGCAGCAGGGACAAAAGAGTTTTTGTGTCTGTTTGTCCTGCATTTAGGCTTTAGACCGAATCTGTGGCCAGACGGCAACAGGATGAAGCAGCTGTTCGGGGGGGTGACTGGGGTCGGCCAGGACTGACTGGGCCTTCTTGAGGAACCTTGTCTCATAGACAGAGTTTAAGTCAGTCAGAGGGTTGTGAGAAATCTTGCCACACACCTTAACTATACATTGCAGCCTGTTCTTGTTTTTAAGCTTTGGGGCAACGTTATTAAAAACTGACAGCTCCTCATTAAAATCATAAATATTAAAACTATTATAAAAATCTTTTGAGAGGGCAAGGTGTGACATGCCATTGAGGGAGATCAGACACTTCTTAGATTGCATCCCCATCATTGCTTTCACACCCTCCCATGCAGGACGTGAGTTGCCTGTGCTCAGCATGTTCTCAACTTTGTCATTATTAAGTTTTGCAAGCTTAAGTTCCTTTTTAGCTTGTTTTTGAAGTACTCTGTATTGAGTCATGTTACCTTGGTTGAAGCTAATATTAATTGATTAATTAGTTGATTAATTATGCTTTTGACAGATTTGGAGACCCATGCTATATTATTTGGACATATGGAGATGGATTTACGAGGGATGACTGAGTCCTCACAGAAGGGGATATATGCAGAAACAGAATAGATCCCAGTCAGTGCAGCAGTATCATTCCTGTAGACACTGGATTGATTCCTCTGACCAAACCGGAACTAACTTTCATTTCGGCTTGTTTCTCTTCAGTGCTGGTTTGTTAGACGGAACCAAATAAACAGAGTTGTGGGCCGTTTCTCAATATGTGTTCTTCTATGGACTTGTGTTCTTGTGTCCTTGTGAAACGTCATGTTTGGTGGCCAAAGTACTGACCCAATACACAAGTTAGCATTTCGCCAAGAACAGTTAAAATCCACGGATGTGACCTCGACACGCCCATTTTAGCGAGGATACATCGGATGGTGACTTGTGTGAACTTGGCCGGGCAGGTATCCCAGCATTCAATTCGGGTGTAAATCGCTGATGGTTTCCGGTACCCACATACTACAGAAGTGGTAAGTTTTTCACAAATTACTTATTATTAAATCCATAAATTAATTTTTTAGACGTTTTAAGGCGAGAAGTCAGCTGTGTAGATTTACAATATAGGCAGTGTAACGAAAATGTATGGTGAATTAAAAAAGCCTTCGGAGTTTGAAAGCTCCGCAAACCCCGGCGGGCGAGCTTGCTACGCCAGCCGGGGATGACTCTCTCGAGCCGGTCAGTCAGTCAGCTCACAGACCCCTCTTGCCCCACATTTAGACAGACCACTGCAGCAGCAACGATGGCAGAAGAAGGCCATGTCCACAATTGTAAGATATTAAAACAATCTTTACCGCTGTTATTCTGCCGTTACAGTCTGCGTTTTGTTCTGTGTATGGTTGGAATTGTTTTTGTTTTTATCAAGGGACAACTGAGGAAACGAGGGCACTGATTGAATGGCGCAGTGCCAATGACCGCCTGTTTACTGGCAAGAGGAATTCAAGTAAAAGTGGATGGGAGTAAGTCTGCATAATAATAATAATAATAATAATAATAATAATAATAATAATATTAAAACGCACCATTTATGGCACTCAACGTCACCTCCCTTACAAAAATGCATGCAAGAATTTCAGATTGTAAAAATCCATCAACTGCATAATTATGAATAATCCTGCAGAAGTTCTGCAGGACTTGGGCTTACATCATATAAGATCAGTACTAAAGCGAACAATAACCACAAAAGCACCAGGCATTTTGATGTAGTTGTGTTATGACAATGCATGTCGGTCGTCGTGCAGGTATTTAAGTGACAGGTAGAAATGTACGTTATTTTTTTGGGATACTCAGTAAATTACACCACGCTCAAATGTTATTTTTTGTTAGTGCTAGTAGTATTACTAATGTCGGTGAGGTTGTCCTGTTTTTGTTTTTGTCCAGTGTCTTCATAAGCAAGTCTGGCATGACTATAACTGTGAAACAGGCAATGAAGAAATGGAACAATTTAAAAGAGAAATACAAGGTAACCTACCATTGTTTCAGTGGTGAAGTTGTAGAGAATGCTTTTAATTTAACTTTGGATTAAAAAGATCATTCCGGTATGCAACTACTTGAACTCGTGTAGAAAACTAATAATGCAAATTAAATAATGTAAATTTGTTTATGTTTAGGAACTTAGGGATCCTCCTACTGGAAAAGGGGTGGAGGCAGGTGGGGTGACCGCTGCAACCTGGCAGTGGTACAGTCTGATGGATGCAGCACTCCAGGGGCAGCACTCTATAAGTCCGCCTCTGGTAGTTGCTGCTAATCTGTCAGCCACTACAGGTGGGGTTGTCACCTCCCTGTCCTCCTCATCTCACAATGAGCAGGCCAACCCGCCACCGAATAAGAGGGCCAGGGGCAGTGAGGCACTCCTCGACTTCTTTAAGGAGCAGGCAGAGAGGGAAGAGGCCAGAGAGCAGCAGGCAGTGGCGAGGGAAGAGGAGAGGGAGAGAGCAGCCTCTGACAGGGCTGAGCGATACCTGTCTCTCTTTGAGAGACTTGTTAATAAATTATGAAATGTTAAAATGAAATTTATTCATACCTTTATAGTTCAGTTCATACCTGTCTTTGGTAGT
This sequence comes from Etheostoma spectabile, assembly GCF_008692095.1. Taxonomy (NCBI): domain Eukaryota; kingdom Metazoa; phylum Chordata; class Actinopteri; order Perciformes; family Percidae; genus Etheostoma; species Etheostoma spectabile. The sequence goes on from NW_022603510.1 coordinate 15,882, forward strand.
TTTCAAATTTGCTTTATTTACATTAAATAAATACATAATACTGACAAACTGAGATTGAGTCTTTATGGTACAGATATTAACAGTTGTGTTAACATGCTGTGGCATGTCATTTAAAGGAAGGGGACAATTTACAATTTCTAATGAGCTGCTTCTTTCTAAGAAGTAGAAGTACTTGCTTTTATTAAGGGTTTATTTCCATTGGCATTATATGAAGTCTGTATAGAAACACAGTAATTTTCCCTTATAACAAAAGGATTTAACTTATTAAAGGAAGAATGTAACTTTGATTGCAACGACGACACTTGCATTTCACATGACATAATCATTTATTGCTCATAGTCATGCTCCCTTAGAAATGCAGGCAGCTCTCCAGGGGCAGACACCTGTGCAGCAAGTCTTGCACGAAGATGAATGCCGGAGAGTTCCTGATCACCTTGATCAGGAACGTTACCCTGATGTTCTTCATCCTCCTCTTCCTCGTCCTCCTCCAGAATATCCCCGGTCAACAGACAAAGGTTGTGGAGGATGCAGCATGCTGAGATGACTTTTGGGGCAAATAGAGCCGGATCTCCAAAGCCCTCAGGAATATTGCTCGCCAGCGGGTTTAAGCATGCCAAAGCAGCGCTCGATGATGCTCCTGGCCTTGGCATGGTGCTGTAAAGGCTTGAACTTGGCCTTATGAAAAAAAAAGGTCACATTAAATGTATGTAGTGTTTCAATTGCAAATAACATTTGTAATATTGTGTATTCTCACCGGCTACAGGCTGCCGTATGGCGTCATGATGGTGACCGGATGCTGCAGACATGGGTACCCCCCATCTCCAAGGAGAAAGAAGCCAGGTGGGGGATACAGAGACTCACATCGGTGACCTCCGGAGGACAAGGGCGTCATGGACTGACCCTGTGTTGCCAACGTATGTGTCCAGGAATTTTCCTCTGCTGTCACACACCCCCTGAAGGATTGCGATTAATGTAGCACCTCTTTTGTGGTTCAGCAGGTGGGACAATTCGGATGTGGCATCCATCTATTGCACCAGCCACATAGCGGAAGGCCTCATGACCAGCCATGTGAGCAAAGCCTGCTCCCACCTCCTCCATCTCATCTGGCTTGGGGAAATGAATTATATTGTGCAGGATGGCCATCATGTGTTCCACCACACTGTGAACAATTCGTCCAACAGTGGCTCTCGGAATGGCAAAGATGTGGGCTGTGACTCTGTACGAGGTGCCACATGCGAGCCAGTACAGACAAACGGCTACCTCGATGTCATGGCTCCATCCGTGTGACTTTTGCCGTGGTAACATCTGGACCAGCACGTTGATGGTGTCCCTGGAGAGCCTAAAGGCTGGCCTTAGGTCAGCCTCAGAGAAAAATGTTTACAGGATAGGCACGCAGTCATTCACTTGTGCATATCTTTTAGAATTTTTTCCATGTATTTACATGTAAGTGTCTCTGTCTGAAACGTGCTGCTGCCACTTGCCAGGACACTCTTGTAAAAGAGATTTTTAATCTCAAGGAGTTTTTTTATCCTGGTTAAATAAAGGTTTGAATGAAAGAAGGAGTTTGATCCTGTAAAAAAAAAAAAAAAATATATATATATATATATATATATATATATATTTTTATATCAACTGTTATCATTGTTATAGTATTAATTGATTCATTATCTTTCAATGTCTGTTTTTTCATAAATGGTCAACATACATGTCATGTATTTAATTATGTGAAGTTAAATGTAATATTTTACTATGTTTGTTTATCAGGCTGTCAAATTACAACATTATTAAATTACTAAAATGTCACTTCTGTGCATTCCATTATTCTATTCTGGTAATTAATTTGTCATAAAAACCGTTTCATTCAGTTTCAACTGTTAATACAATGTACTGTTGCAATTCATCAGCTGTTCTCCAAGGACTTATTGCCATCCTTAGAATTAAAGATTTTTTTAAAACATTTCTTGGCTTTTTTCCTATAGTCCATTTCAGAATGTGGGCTATACAGAAACATTAAGGTACTTAATTCATGGTACAAAGATTATCTAATTTATTTAATCTGCAAAATGAACCTGATCTCTTATATAAGTTTAGGTAAATGTATAGAGGTAGTGTGCAAATTACTACATAAATAAAGTACACATTATTAAATATTGCCATTACATTACCTACTCACCCACTGAATGGATTAGGAAGCTGTGGTAACCAACTCTATTCATTCCAGGATATTTTTTTCTAGAAATTAAGCCTGACTGTATGGGAGAAGGCTATTATAATAGCTTTTATCATCACATTTTTGCCATCATTGTCGTGATGGGCAACACTGCTTTAGGTAGGATATATATATATATAACAATGTATATGATATTACATAGCCAGAGACAAAAGCTGAAATAGCCAGACGCCGTTTCATCCTCCTCTATCCTGTCTCTCCTCACTCGCAGGCTCCTCCTCAGCTCAGCAGCTCCTCTTCTGCTTGTCGATAAGTATTACCGACGGCAATGGCTAACTTTTATCCGGTCCATCTATACTTGTAATACCTATTTTGACGTTTCGTTTCTGCTTTCAATGAAAAGTGAATCACGAACAATGTTACAATTTTTTTTCCGCCCGTTGTGTCGTTATTTATACAGTTATTGGCCCGTGAAACTAAAAAGCACTTTAAATGAAAACATAAAACATCAAGGCGGTGTGAAAGGTGCGTCCATGTTTATTATGACTACACACATCAAAGCAAACTATAAAGTAGTAGCGCCCTCTTTGCTGGGGGTGTTGCGCAATAAACAGGAAGAACGCTCCGTCTCAAAAACGACAACAGCGTTTGTGTGCTTCTGAACTTGCGAGTTAGTCTCCCAGGTACAGCTAGCAAGTACGGTCTCCCCAAGAACACAAGTCCGTTCTTTGCTTACTTGGTATTGAGAAACGCCCTGGGTCTGAACGAGGTTTCTGCCTAAAAGGAAGTTTTTCCTCGCCACTGTCGCACTGTTTGCTTGCTTGGAGGAGACTACTAGAACTGGTGGGGCCTTGTAAATTCTGGAGTGTGGTCTAGACCTGCTCTCTCGTATAGTGTCTTGAGATAAACTTTGTTGTGAATTGATACTATAAATAAAATTGAATGATTTGAATTAGATTAAAGTAGGTCACAGATTTAAAAAAAATGTATTTTTACTGTAACACTGAACACATTCAAAATAAATTATTTAACGGTTACAAAAAAACAACAACGGAAAACTACAAAATAATATGTAATAGAGTATACTAATTAAATCAACTGACATGTGTAGTAATAACAATAACAGAACTTTTCTTTCTTAAATATTATTTAAATATTTAAAATCCTGAAAATGTAGAAAGTAAGTGTGTGTATGTGTGTGGGTTTGTATATGTGGTTAATATTGTGAGTAATTTCTGAGTTATGATTGTATGAAATATATGGTTTAAGTAATGATAAATGTATATATTCACTCCAGTGTTCACATCACTCCAGTTTGGAGGTCTTTACACTGTCTGCCCCCAAAGAATGTATTTCAAAATGTACTGCATACACACAACCACGGGGTCCAGTTTGAATATACAAAAGTTATACTTTAAATATCAACATATTATTTAAATAAAAATGGCGTGTACAGGGAGGGATAAGAGGCTGATTCATATATTTACATGACCTGCAGGCGGCGGCCTTCTGTCTTTTAGACTTTCAATCTGAAAAGCCCTGGCTCAAAGGAACCGAAAGTGGGGACAGGGCGGCGGGATAGCTGTGTGTTTTGTTTGCTGCCGAGCTTCTAGATGAGTTTTTCGGAGACAGAGCTTCA
>NW_022603511.1:2500-43848 GCF_008692095.1 Etheostoma spectabile
AACATTACAGCTTGTTTCTACCTGATGAACATCTGTCCTGTAGGGTAACATTACAGCTTTTTCTACCTGATGATGAACATCTGTCCTGTAGGGTAACATTACAGCTTGTTTCTACCTGATGATGAACATCTGTCTGTAGGGTAACATTACAGCTTGTTTCTCCTGATGAACATCGTCCTGTAGGGTACATTACAGCTTGTTTCTCCGATGATGAACATCTGTCCTGTAGGGTAACATACAGCTTGTTTCTACCTGATGCTGAACATCTGTCCTGTAGGGTAACATTACAGCTTGTTTCTACTGATGAACATCTGTCCTGTAGGTAACATTACAGCTTGTTTCTACCTGATGAACATCTGTCCTGTAGGGTAACATTACAGCTTGTTTCTCCCTGATGATGAACATCTGTCCTGTAGGAACATTACAGCTTGTTTCTACCTGATGAACATCTGTCCTGTAGGGTAACATTACAGCTTGTTTCTCCCTGATGATGAACATCTGTCCTGTAGGGTAAATTACAGCTTGTTTCTCCCTGATGCTGAACATCTGTCCTGTAGGGTAACATTACAGCTTGTTTCTACCTGATGATGAACATCTGTCCTGTATGGTAACATTACAGCTTGTTTCTACCTGATGAACATCTGTCCTGTAGGGTAACATTACAGCTTGTTTCTACCTGATGAAATCTGTCCTGTAGGGTAACATTACAGCTTGTTTCTCCCTGATGCTGAACATCTGTCCTGTAGGGTTACATTACAGCTTGTTTCTACCTGATGAGAACATCTGTCCTGTAGGGTAACATTACAGCTTGTTTCTACCTGATGATGAACATCTGTCCTGTAGGGTTACATTACAGCTTGTTTCTACCTGATGATGAACATCTGTCCTGTAGGGTAACATTACAGCTTGTTTCTCCCTGATGCTGAACATCTGTCCTGTAGGGTAACATTACAGCTTGTTTCTACCTGATGATGAACATCTGTCCTGTAGGGTAACATTACAGCTTGTTTCTCCCTGATGATGAACATCTGTCCTGTAGGGTAACATTACAGCTTGTTTCTCCCTGATGATGACATCTGTCCTGTAGGGTAACATTACAGCTTGTTTCTCCCTGATGATGAACATCTGTCCTGTAGGTAACATTACAGCTTGTTTCTCCCGATGATGAACATCTGTCCTGTAGGGTAACATTACAGCTTGTTTCTACCTGATGATGAACATCTGTCCTGTAGGGTAACATTACAGCTTGTTTCTCCCTGATGATGAACATCTGTCCTGTAGGGTAAACATTACAGCTTGGTTTCTCCCTGATGATGAACATCTGTCCTGTAGGTAACATTACAGCTTTTTCTACCTGATGATGAACATCTGTCTGTAGGGTAACATTACAGCTTGTTTCTACCTGATGATGAACATCTGTCCTGTAGGGTAACATTACAGCTTGTTTCTCCCTGATGATGAACATCTGTCCTGTAGGGTAACATTACAGCTTGTTTCTACTGATGATGAACATCTGTCCTGTAGGGTAACATTACAGCTTGTTTCTACCTGATGATGAACATCTGTCCTGTAGGGTAACATTACAGCTTGTTTCTACCTGATGCTGAACATCTGTCCTGTGGGTACATTACAGCTTGTTTCTACCTGATGAACATCTGTCCGTAGGGTAACATTACAGCTTGTTTTCCCTGATGATGAACATCTGTCCTGTAGGGTAACATTACAGCTTGTTTCTACCTGATGATGAACATCTGTCCTGTAGGGTAACATTACAGCTTGTTTCTCCCTGATGATGAACATCTGTCCTGTAGGGTAACATTACAGCTTGTTTCTCCCTGATGAAAGAGCACTGACCTAGCCCCCCTGTACATCAACGGCGAGTGTGTGGAGAGGGTCCACACCTTCCGGTTTCTTGTGTCCTCATCTCAGCTGACATCTCCTGGTCAGCCAACATCACAGCGGTCATCAAGAAGGCCCAGCAGCGACTACACTTCCTGAGGGTCCTCAGGAAGCACGACCTGGACTCCAACTTGCTGCTGACCTTCTACCGCTCATCCATCGAGAGCCTGCTGACCTACTGCATCACAGTATGGTACGGCAGCTGCACCGTGGCAGACAGGGAGGCTGCAGAGGGTTGTAAGTCAGCACAGAAGATCACCGGCTGCCCTCTCCCCTCCCTGACGGACATCAACACCACTCCCCTCTCAGCAGAGCAGAGAACATCATAAAGGACAGCTCCCACCCCGGCTCTAACATCTAACATCTGTCCTGTAGGTAACATTACAGCTGTTTTTCTCCTGATGATGAACATCTGTCCTGTAGGGTAACATTACAGCTTGTTTCTCCCTGATGATGAACATCTGTCCTGTAGGGTAACATTACAGCTTGTTTTCTCCCTGATGATGACATCTGTCCTGTAGGGTACCATTACAGCTTGTTTCTCCCTGATGATGAACATCTGTCCTGTAGGGTAACATTACAGCTTGTTTCTCCCTGATGAGAAGAGCACTGACCTAGCCCCCCTGTACATCAACGGCGAGTGTGTGGAGAGGGTCCACACCTTCCGGTTTCTTGGTGTCCTCATCTCAGCTGACATCTCCTGGTCAGCCAACATCACAGCGGTCATCAAGAAGGCCCAGCAGCGACTACACTTCCTGAGGGTCCTCAGGAAGCACGACCTGGACTCCAACTTGCTGCTGACCTTCTACCGCTCATCCATCGAGAGCCTGCTGACCTACTGCATCACAGTATGGTACGGCAGCTGCACCGTGGCAGACAGGGAGAGGCTGCAGAGGGTTGTAAGGTCAGCACAGAAGATCACCGGCTGCCCTCTCCCCTCCCTGACGGACATCTACACCTCCCGCTGCCTCAGCAGAGCAGAGAACATCATAAAGGACAGCTCCCACCCCGGCTCTAACATCTAACATCTGTCCTGTAGGGTAACATTACAGCTTGTTTCTCCCTGATGATGAACATCTGTCCTGTAGGGTAACATTACAGCTTGTTTCTCCCTGATGATGAACATCTGTCCTGTAGGGTAACATTACAGCTTGTTTCTCCCTGATGATGAACATCTGTCCTGTAGGGTAACATTACAGCTTGTTTCTCCCTGATGATGAACATCTGTCCTGTAGGGTAACATTACAGCTTGTTCTACCTGATGATGAACATCTGTCCTGTAGGGTAACATTACAGCTTGTTTCTCCCTGATGATGAACATCTGTCCTGTAGGGTAACATTACAGCTTGTTTCTACTTGTTTCTGTGTCTTTTATTCACAAAGTCAACTCTTTTTTTCCTTGTGTACATTATTAATTATGTCTCTCCTCTCTGGCATCCCTGATATGTACACAGAACAAAGCCTGTTTATACCACACACCAGACACACGCACACACACACACACACACCACACACACCACACACAACACACACAGACACGCACCACACACACCACACACACACACACACACACACACACCACACACACACACCCACACACACACAGACATGATGGGAGTGAGAGAAAAAGAAATCCAAACTCCATATATGGAGAAGGACGAGTGAGGATCATACTGTGTCTCTCTCTGACAGACAGACAGAGGAGACAGACACAGACAGACAGAGAGAGAGACAGACAGACAGAGAGAGAGAGACAGAGAGACAGACAGAGAGACAGACAGAGAGAGAGCAGAGAAGAGACAGACAGACAGAGAGAGAGAACAGACAGAGAGAGAGACAGAGAAAGAGAGAAGACAGACAGACGAGAGAGACCAGAGAGAGAGAGAGACAGACAGAGAGACAGAGAGAGAGAGACAGACAGACAGAACCAGAGAGAGAGACAGAGAGACAGACAGAGAGACGACAGAGAGAAGACAGCAGGAGAGGAGACAGACAGACAGAGAGAGAGAAGACAGAGAGACAGACAGAGAGACAGACAGAGAGAGACAGAGAAGAGAGAGACAGACAGAGAGAGAACAGACAGAGAGAGACAGAGAAGGAGAAGAGACGACAGACAGAGAGAGACAGAGAGAGAGAGAGACAGACAGAGAGAGAGAACAGACAGAGAGAGACAGAGAGAGAGAGAGACAGACAGACAGAGAGAGACGAGAGAGAGAGAGACAGACAGACAGAGAGCTACAGACAGACAGATGTAAAGGCTGACCTACAGCATGTTATATTTCATGAAAAGAATTAAATACTCAAGCACAACTGACACTTTGTAATCTATTGTAACTATAATATGATTATACACACACACACATACATACATACATATATATATATTTATATAATATATATATATATATATATAGATATATATATATAATATATATATATATATATATATATATAAGATTCAGACGCTCCAACAACAGAGAGACAGACGCAAACAAACGTCTCTTCTCACAAAACGTTACTGTCCACACATGGACATTAGGTCTGCAGGTCGAGGGGGTCAGTCTGTGACCTCCTGATATTTAAGAGTGTGTGTGTGTGGTGTGTGTTGTGTGTGTGTGTGTGTGGTGTGTGTGGTGTGTGTGTGTGTGTGTGTGTGTGTGGTGTTTGTTCAGGGGATTTCCTGCTGCAGGATGTCTTCTCTTTGACTGATTTCCAATACATAGCTTTGACGATAGTTTCTACACGCTGGTGTATGATTGGCTGGTGTATGATTGGCTGATGTCTGATTGGCTGATGTCTGATTGGCTGATGAATGATGGCTGATGAATGATTGGCTCGAGTCGTTCCTGACCCAGACCCTTAGAATAATTCAGATGTTGACCTTTGAGAATCTCAACCTGGACTAAAATGCCCCCCTCCCCAGTCACCAGATCTCAACCTGGACTAAAATGGCCCCCCCAGTCACCAGATCTCAACCCAATAGAGCATCTTTGGGATGTGGTGGACCGGGAGCTTCGTGCCCTGGATGTGATCCCACAAACCTCCATCACCTGCAAGATGCTGTCCTCTCAATATGGGACAACATCTCATATATATATATGTGTGTGTGTGTGTGTGTGGTGTGTGTGTGTGTGTGTGTGTGATGCTTTCAGCTCCTGTTGGATCAATGCCACGTAGAATTAAGAAAGGGGGTCAAACACAGTCTTAGTATGGTGGTCCTCATAATCCTATAGGGGGAGGATAATACTACATGTACTACATATAGTACTACATACACAGTCTTAGTATGGTGGTCCTCATATCCTATAGGGGGAGGATAATACTACATGTACTACATATAGTACTACATACACAGTCTTAGTATGGTGGTCCTCATTATCCTATAGGGGGAGGATAATACTACATGTACTACATATAGTACTACATACACAGTATTAGTATGGTGGTCCTCATTATCCTATAGGGGGAGGATAATACTACATGTACTACATATAGTACTACATACACAGTATTAGTATGGTGGTCCTCTTATCCTATAGGGGGAGGATAATACTACATGTACTACATATAGTACTAATACACAGTCTTAGTATGGTGGTCCTCATAATCCTATAGGGGGAGGATAATACACATGTACTACATATAGTACTACATACACTATTAGTATGGTGGTCCTCATAATCCTATTACTACTCATACTCGTACTCATATCATCACAAAGTAATAACTGCAGTACTAGTAGTACTTTATGTGTGGAGGAATAAATCATTGCAGTACTTTTTGATAATCTCTCATATATCTAAATAACATATTTATACTAATATATTTATTCTAATATATTTATACTGACATATTTTAGGGAACTCTCACTGAGAATGAACTACGAGGAGCTCCCTGTAAGATGAAAGTCAACAGGACACACACACACACACAGAGACACACACACACACAGACACACACACACACAGACACACACACAAACACACACACACACACACACACAGACACAGAGAGAGGATCCCCCAGGCGATGCCCTTCTTGGGTTGGCTTCAGCATTTCTGAGTGTATCTGTGTGTGTGTGTCTGTGTGTGTGTGTGTGTGAGTGTGTGTGTGTGTGTGTGTGTGTGTGTGTGTGTGTGTGTGGGGAGTTCACTGCAGCAGCATGTTTGTCTTTATATGGTTTCCAGCTCTCATATTTGTTTAACGGTTGTACAACACCGGAGAACTCTCTCCCTCCCCCGTCTCTCCCTGTCTCTCTCTCTGTCTTTCACCCTGTCTCTGTCTCTCTCTCTCCCTGTCTCTCCCTCCCCCGTCTCTCTCTCTGTCTTTCACCCTGTCTCTGTCTCTCTCTCTCCCTGTCTCTACCTCCCCCGTCTCTCTCTCTGTCTTTCACCCTGTCTCTGTCTCTCTCTCCCTGTCTCTCCCTCCCCTGTCTCTCTCTTTCCTTCTGTCTCTCTCTCACACTGACATACCAATAGCTCAATTTGTTAAAAAAAAAGTTATTGTCATTTTTGGAACATTGAAGATCTGTGGACAAATATCTCGAGTCAAATGTGTTGTTATGTGTTGTCTTTAGTCTAGCTGCCTGTCCCCTGAACCTCACTATCTGCTAGCTGCCTGTCCCACAGGCAGCTAGCAGATAGTGAGGAGATGTTTTTTTACAGTGTAATCAACCAAGCATTCAAAAATAAAAGACATATGTATTAAACAGTGTCTGGTCCTGTTGTTGTTTTCTAAAAGAGACAAATCATTAGTATTTACCCTGGGGGGGGGGGGGGGGGGGTGGAGCCCAGAGCTGGTCTCAGTGAGGTATTTGATAGGTGATGAGACACCTGGCTTCATGACATCAAACAGACAAAATGCAGGACTGCTTCAAAATGTAGATGTAGAAATACTGGAACAACTCCACTTTGTCTACTAAGGTCTATTATTTATTTATTATTATATTTATACATTATATATATATATATATATATATATGTATGTATGTATATGTATTGATAGTAAAAGTATATATTGACACGGCTGTTCAGGATTTATTGTGTAACTTGTAGTTATTGTCTAATATTATCTGTAATGTGTCATGGGACCTGATGGGCTGCATCAAGGTGAACGTCTCCATTGTTACCCAGCATTCACACCTCATTCCACAGAAGTGGGAAAACCATGAAGTGGATCAGGTTTCCTTGTTCCTTTGCCAAAAGCTACACAATGAACATCATCTGAACAACGGTGCGTGACACATGAACACTTGACTGGTAATTACTGGTCTTTTTTTACAGCCAAAGTTTTTATTGTTATCATTAGAGCCCGAGCATTAAAGTGCTGGGAGTGCAGTGTTTTGGGCTCGGGTGATGACAGGGGCTCTACAGCGCCCCCTAACGTGCACCCTGACTTAACCCACGTGTTGTCTTCACGTCGACCGTGTAACTTATTGTTTTTTTTAAAGGGTTTTTGTCACTTTTTCCAATGTTTCTGTCCATTTTATTTTTGCGCCTTTTGTCGTTTTTGAAACTTTTGCGACCATTTTTGTCACTTTTTTCAACGTTCTTTCCTGAGAAATATTTTTTTAATGCTATAAAATTGAATAAAACATCCAAATTTAAAGAAAGCAGTGGGCTGATCATTTATTTAACTCCTGAAAATTTGGTTGAAAGAAACACACTTTTTTTTTTTTTTAAATGGGTCCAACTTGACCCAAAATCTTTCCAGGGTTCCAGAGACCCGAAGACCGAAGCCGCGGTAGAGGAAAAGTCGAGTCTAAAACTGGCCCTGGTCCCAGAGACCCAAAGGCCTTAACTTGGACATAGTTACTCCAATCTTCACCAGATTTGATAAGCATATTGCTTTAATCATTGGGAACATATTTCCCATTTACCTTCATTAGCTCCGCCCAACCAGAAGGCGGCCATTTTGAATTAATGAATTGTCAAGTGTTTTACATTCTTTCCAACTCCTCCTAGGCCGTGACTGCAATCTTCCTGAAATCTTTGCAGGTAGCATCTACTGACACTCATGATGAAAAGTTATCTAAAGAATTGTGATAGTGCCAAAAATGTGCAAGTTATAGAGGACCGACTTCCTGTCTGGGGCTGTTGAAACAGGAACGGTTGTATCTTGGTACACATTCAGATTTACATGAAACTTAGAATTTGTAGTCTACATGTGACATTGAGCCGCCCCCTCCCCCCTTTCTCTATCCACACCCATGTACAAAGACCATGCCCCTTTCAAAACTTGCAGGTTAACCACCACTGGGTAAAAAAATCACTCAGGATATGTATATCATTTTTAAAATGCTTCCAAATAGTGATAAAGGCCAGGTTTTTTTTGTCATGTTCGGTATTGACGGGTTTTTACCTCAGTTCGGTGATGACGTCACATTGGGGGGAGTAGCCTCAGCGTAGTACTAGAACTCCATGAGTGACCAGGATGAGGAAGAGGTGGAAAGGACAGCAGCCCGCCAGACGTGAGGGGGAAAACGAGGAATTGGGGAAGTCTCCTGGTGAGTTGCTCTCATTTAGCAACGCAGCAGTGCATCTGATATTGAATGTTTTTACTGTCAGTGAAAAGCACCGAGTGAAAGTCAACGTTTTCTTTCTATCTAGTGGCATTAATCGTGTCGTTAGTTCAGATTAGTAGCGGTAAACTGATCTAGATCTAGGAACAGAAGGCATCATGCTCGCTCCTTTTTATCTGACAAAAACACAGAACTTTTAAATACATCCTTATGGAAGATTTTTAATAAAGCAGCAGGTTTATCCCATTCATCGCTGCTCGCAGCTTTAATTATTATTATTATTTTTGTCTTCACACCGTCTTGTTCTCTCTTTACTGTATTTTTCTTGCTGAAAACTGCTGCTTGAAGTTTCAGTTTCCTTGTAGAAAATGATTAACAGAGTGTGTGTCTGAGTTCATGTTGCAGTATCGGTTACTGACATCAATAACACTCCTGTTCCTCTGCCCAGAGTCCTAACCCTCCTTGCTGCTGGTGTGGTCCCCTGTTCATTTGGCACCACAGGGGGAAACAAAATGGGTCCGTTCATCACTCGTCAGTGATGGGTTGATATTTCTTCATGTAAAAGTGAGGTAAACCATCCAGAGGGAGCTTTTAGGGCAGAGTCAGCGTAAAGTGGACCCTAGGGTGCAGGAACAGATCAGAATGTGTAAGCTAGTGGAAGTTAAGTGAGTAAGGAGTCTCACAAATAAGGAGACGTGTCAAAGGGAACTCTGTCTCACAGAAATAGATTAACTGACCCCTGCAGAACAAGAGGACTATAAGAAACAAAGTTCTTCTGATGGTCATTGGTCACTCTTGTATTCATGTGTCTACAGACTCGGCCCACTGAGTCATGAGCGTTTGTTCACTGTTTGAATAAAGCTGTAAATGATTTGAAATCCTAGGACTCGTCCTCTTTAAAGTCTTCATCATCGTCTCCTGATCTCCACCCTTTATCAGTCAGGGACAGTGGAGAAAGCTGGTGTTTCTTCAAAGGCAGTGAAGAAACATCCCAGTCGTCCTGAGAAGGTGAGAGCTGTGTCCACGTTGTCCCATCTCTTCTGGAGGACACGTCCTCTTCTGCAGACATGAATCACCGATCCTGTGTTTCAACAGGATCCAAAGGGGTACAAGAACACTAAATAGTTCCCCTGTCCATAACGTCTGACTGTTTCCTTTGGCATGGACCCAGTGGAGACGGTGGTTTGTCTTCTGTAGCAGCTTGAAGATGCTGGGAATGATCATTTTATGTCCCCGGTCACATGGTCACTGACCACTGTTGCATTTAGGGACCCCCGCCAATAGGAAATCATCGTCTGGCAGGTGGGAACTACACACTCTGTAGTTTCTATAACTCTGAAGTGTGACCTTGAGGCTGCAGAGTGTGCATGGAGGCCTCGTTCTCTTTGTTCCTGAGCACATGGCATCGTCCTTTGTCCTTAAGTATCAAATGATGAGAGGTGGAGTAGAAGTATAAAGTAGCATGAAAAGAAAGGAAAGAACAAACACATTGGCATTACAACACCTTTTACTGGAAGAAGTGTTTCCTCGTTCCTTTGAATAAAATCTCGGTAATCCACGGGTCAAACATGTTCTTATGTTTCAGATGCCACAGCGCTATGTAACCTATATAAAGATTCTTCTTTCAGGGTCAGTCATCAGCTGGTTCTTCTCCTCGGTTTCAGCCATCACCACTCAGCTAAGGTAACTGTCTTTCAATTTACATTATTTATAATAACTAATCCTGTATTAATCCAGAGGACATTTTATATTTTAAGAAAACTTGGAGTTTTTCATAATTAGACTTTTTGTTTTACACATTATAAGGTAATCTATCAAATAGAAACCATGTCTACAATATATATTACACTTATAACTAGCAGAATACTTTAATGTGCCGAATGGCTCATTAATGATCATTGTCTGACATTATCTCCCAGCATGCAGTTTGCTGACTGTCTTTACCGTCTTTCCACAGATGACATCAGTCTTTCTGATCTCTGTGTGTCTCTGTCTGTCCAGCGGACTGCTGGCTGCATACGTAAGTTCACTCTTAAGAAATAAATCTGTAAAATAACAAAGATCTGGCAACGCAGTACTTTATCTTGTGGTTAAAATGGAAATGGGGCGTGTAGCAACAGTAAAAATACAGAATATTTTCTGTTATTTAACTCACGCAAAGCTGCTCAGTTGGTAAACCTTGGAGAAGAAATCTGTTTTTAATTAATTAAATTTTATTATTTATCTTTTCGACCTTTTTGAAGGTGTTTTTTTATGCTAGGAATACTTTTGACTCATTTCTGATGCTTTTGATGCTCACTAATCCAAGTGATGGTTAATAATTTCACAGTTATAACAGCTTTTGTAACTAGATCCCTGTGTTAGCTAGCGTTAATGAGATCCTCCAATTAACATTTCACATATGTAACACCTGATCAAGACAAACAACAACATGCACGTTGTTAATTGTCTCACACAATTACTTAATGTGAAATGTAGACAAACATCAGGTATAATTTCCTATAAATGAGCTTTATTTGACCATAAATTCCAAAAATAACTGTAGAACTAAAGTTAGTGTTACGTAGCGTTAAACGTAAAAAAGTGACAAACACTTTTAGAAAGCGCAAAAAATGTAAGAAAACTTTTAAAAACATTGATTAAAAAACGTCAACAAAAGTGTTGATTTTCAATTTTGACAGGAAGAGGGTTATGACTAGAAATGCACTTTACAAGAAAATTCCATTCATATAAACATTTTCAGAAAAGATAAATCAGATAAATGTCCCATAATTCAACTGAAAATAAACAGAAAAAAACTGTGAATCACGTTCTATGGACAATATATATATATATATATATATATATATATATATATATATATATATATATATATATATATATATATATATATATATTATTAGTTTACAGACATTTCTAAGACTAACTTTTAATTCTAAGAAGTTATTTGGACAGCTGGAGGCATATACGTTCTAGAAATTCTGTATGAATATTATATATATTATATTTTTCAAACCTTAACTCCTTTCATATTTTTCAACAAACTTCATAAAAAACATCCACATTTCTATACAGAATATTCATAACGCTTATGATTCCCGAAACATGCAGCGATTTCAGGAACGTTTCCCCATTCACGTGAGTAGAAAGTGTTAAAATTTTAGGTCAAATACATACATTTTCAACTGCTAACTACTCATTCCTACATTCATCAAGAAACTCCATTCAAACTTTAAAATGTTCCACATCTTTTATATATTCAGGGTATTATTCAACTTTCAAATCCCATTAAAACTGTTTAAAATATTAAGCTTTCTTTGAGACTAAGAGGAAGTGTCCTTCCGACATTTTTACATTAGTGTGTATTGGATGAAATGGACCCAGCTGACAGAATCAAAGTTCTCTTAACTTTTCTATATCATCCACAGTTTTAACCCTTCACACATGACTTTAACATTAAAATAGGGGCTGGTGTGTCTTTTCTAACAATGGACTTAGGGACTTTCCCATCATGCACAGTGAGCTTTTCTTCATGAAACCAAGTGACTCCAAAGAGAATCTGAGTGAACCTGTTTTACCAACCGGTTCCTTTAGTTCCTCTCATCGTCAGCCAAGTGAAGCATGATTCAGGATTCTCTTTCACGATGAAGCTTGATGAATTCTGTCTGAGATATGTCACTCATACGTACATTTTTGTAACCCAACCCTCAATCTCTGAAACCTAACCGTCCCATTCTTGTGTCCCATTTCAGTTAAACGTCCCGACCCAGAGCTCCACAACGTGAAACACCGTTGGGTTAGACGCTAAAGGAGCCAATACTCCTAACCTAGCATCACTTTTAGACGCGCTGGCAGGCCCGTGTTCAGGATTTTAGCAATACAGAGGAAAGTCATTTCAGATGGTTAATTCTCTTTGTTGGGGGGGGGGGGGTGGACGCGGTCTTGTTGGTCAGTTAGGGCCGAAGACAAACAACTTGTCTCATTTAAGGTGGTTTATTAAACTGCAACAATAATAATAATAGAAACTTGTATACAAGGATTCTTCTACTCTGTCTCCCCCCCCCCCCAAATGAATGCTGTTCAAAAGTCACAGCTCAACATATGAGCATGTACAAGCTATTGTGAGAGTGGGTGGGTTTGGTGATCCCAGTGATCCCAATCCAACGTCCCCCCCAGGTCAGAACAGTACCTTGAACTCGTTGGGTTACTCTAATTGAAGTCTTGCATTTCCAGCTCTATCTCCATAGCGCTGAAGAGGAGCTAGTCTGATTGGTTCTGGTGTGTTTGTTCATACAGGGTGCCCCCCCCTGCCCTCCTGATTGGACTCAGTTTGGCTCTCGCTGTTTCAGTTACAACATCAAGCAAAAGACCTGGATCGATGCAGAGGTACAGCACTTCTGTCTATTTTAACTCATGTATGCTTCATACTACTCAGTGTACTACACGTGGACTTTAACATTTTCACTGCAGAACTTCTGCTGTAACAGAATATGTTTCACTGTGTTTTATTAATAGTTTTACTGCAGTACAGGATCTGAATACTTCTTCCAACCACTGATACCCCTGATTTAAAGTATTATAATGTCCCCTCTGACTGTATGGCTGCTCTAAGATCTGTTAATAATGTTTTTTCTTGACATTTTAACCTGATGATGTTGTCTCCATTAGACCTTCTGCCAGACCGCTGGAGGGCATCTGGCTTCCATCCACTCAGCTGAAGAACATAAATTTATCAGAGACTACATTAACCAAGTGTCCATTACAAACACTCTCTCCTGGATCGGAGGCCATGACGCAGTGAGGGTGAGACTTTCATCATCACACAGGAAGTGATGTCACTGGTCTCTCAGCCTGTTCTCATTAAGCATTCATACATAAACTGTAGCTGTGACAATTAAAACTTTGTAATCTGTTTGTATTCCACGTATTTATTACTGTCAGCAGCACATTGACTGCTGCTATGTAAGAGTGAGTAGATCCTCATGGGGGGGGGGTGGGTCCTAAAACACAAGACCTTCACCAGGAAGCAGGTGTTCATGTCCTGGAGAAGTTAAGGAGAAAACACAAGACCTTCACCAGGAAACAGGTGTTCATGTCCTGGAGAAGTTAAGGAGAAGACAGCTAACCTAACTGTCATGTGACCGGCGGGTTGAGGATTTCTTACTAATTGTTGTGCATAAGTTTCCATCCGATATCATACGGAGCTCTAGATGAGAATGCTCCTCTCAGGTTGTAGTAGAGCACAAGGAGGACCCTCTTCTGGTCTGAGTGAGTATTACAACAACAAGAACTCTAGATTTCACTTTGACTTTAACCAGTCTGTCTCCTCCAGGAGGGTACGTGGTTGTGGTCTGATGGATCCAAATTCGACTTCATCAACTTCAACGGGGGGGAGCCTAGCGGGGGTGCAGGGAGAAACTGTCTGCTGATTTACTATGGAGGTAAAAACACATTCTTGTTGTATGTTGCAGTCTTTAATATAAAAGTTAGACATTGAATGTGAGTCATTGGTTGCGAACTCTCTCTCTCTCTCTCTCTCTCTCTCTCTCTCTGTCTCTCTCTCTCTCTCTCTCTCTCTACAGTAACCGGCTGGTACGACGGGGGTTGTGGCGCCTCATTTTCTTTCATGTGCTCCAAGGACAGCGTGTAACCCTAGACTTTTAATATTAATATTAATATAATATTAATATTAATGACAGAGCACGGTCTCAATTGCTAGTTTTAAGTCTTCTGCAACACAGAATGATCATTTTATGAATTATGGTCTGGTTGACCCCTCCTTCTCTCCTCCCTCCTCCTCCTTTTCTCCTCCTTGCCTCCTCCCTCTCGTCTAAAATCATGACATCATCAACCAGGATGGCTGAGCCCGTAACGGCAATCTTGCCGACTCATAGCAAATCTCCACAAACCGATGGGTGACATCACACCTGCTCTGTCCATTAATATTATCCAGTCTCTGTGTGACCCTAACGCTCCATCATGAAGCCTCTACATCTCTAATCTCTATCATTGATTCATCTCTAATCTCTATCATTGGTTCATCTCTAATCTCTATCATTGATTCATCTCTAATCTATCATTGATTCATCTCTAATCTCTAGCATTGATTCATCTCTAATCTCTATCATTGATTCATCTCTAATCTCTATCATTGATTCATCTCTAATCTCTAGCATTGATTCATCTCTAATCTCTATCATTGATTCATCTCTAATCTCTATCATTGATTCATCTCTAATCTCTATCATTGATTCATCTCTAATCTCTAGCATTGATTCATCTCTAATCTCTATCATTGATTCATCTCTAATCTCTATCATTGATTCATCTCTAATCTCTATCATTGATTCATCTCTAATCTCTATCATTGATTCATTTCTAATCTCTATCATTGATAAATCTCTAATCTTTATCATTGAGCTCTCTGCTGACAGAGACACTTGTTTCTTATCTGAAGAGTTAGGGACCAGTTCACATTTGGGTTTAAAATCAGAAAGAAACTGGCTCACTGAGCTGGACCAGAACTAATCAGTTACTGGACTTTTAATCTATAATAAATTACACAAAATGAAATATAGAAAACATTTGAATACTCGCACATCTATTCCATTTTTCTTTCTCTCTGAGAGTTAAGGTTCAGAACAAAACAACTCTCATATGTGTACGCTAAATATGACGTTTCCTCAAGCAGACGTTAGCTTAGCATAAAGACTGGAAACATGGAAGCAGTTCACTTATCTTAGCATAAAGACTGGCTGACTCCATCCAAAGTTAAACCTACCAGATATGTATGCAACTGTAATAACACTTCATAATAACTATTAATAATTCATATAGTCCACTGGTTTAATGAACTGGTTTCTTTTAATTCTTAAAACTGATGTGTTGGGTTCTTTATTCATCTGATTTCCTTTTATATGTAATCAACTAAGCATTCAAAAATAAAAGACATTTAGTCTTAAACAGGGTCTGGTCCTGTTGTTGTTTTCTAAAAGGGACAAATCATTAATATTTACCCTGGGGGGGGGGGGGGGGGGTGAAGACCAGAGCTGGTCTCAGTGAGGTATTTGATAGGTGATGAGACACCTGGCTTCATGACA
Source organism: Etheostoma spectabile (assembly GCF_008692095.1). Lineage (NCBI taxonomy): Eukaryota > Metazoa > Chordata > Actinopteri > Perciformes > Percidae > Etheostoma > Etheostoma spectabile. The sequence continues at coordinate 18,020 of NW_022603511.1, forward strand.
TCAAACAGACAAAATGCAGGACTGCTTCAAAATGTAGATGTAGAAATACTGGAACAACTCCACTTTGTCTACTAAGGTCTGGTATTTATTTTATTAAGTCGACCTGGATTATAAACAGTATATGAGTCCAGGTGTGTTTGTACTGTCCTCTCTTCCATATCTAATGGTTACCACTCCATTACTAGATATGATCAATATGTCTCTAAGTAGTAACAGGTTATGTACCCGTGGTTAGGATTTACAGTACTGGAACACGTTTTTATATGCAGTCACATACTGTATGTGTCACCTCTCAGACAGCTGGAGGAGATTTAACTGTCCAATCAAAGCATCAGAATAAGAGCGCCTAACGTTACTGAACGGGTGGCTGGAAACGGCAAAAGACGACATCATGCACATGAAAACATGCAAAGCAACTAAATTAATATTATTCAACATATGGCCGAGTCTTTTAAAGAAAACGTTCACGTGTAACTCCCAATGTAATCATCATGAGCATGTTCCCAGTTCACTGAACCAGATTACATTTCCCTTTATAAACTGTGTTGTGAAACCAGTTCCATCAGGGCCCCAAACTACATCCGAGAGGGACAGAAAAAGCCCAACCATCCCCATACAAAACCAGAAGCTGAACAACTAGCCATGGCCCGGGACTGGAAGATAACTAATCTTTCCACCTGAGATTGGGGCCACTACCCTTAGGCCAGATTTGGTACTCTGGTCCCCTTCACTGAAGTCTGTTTCCATCATAGAGCTCACAGTTCCATGGGAGAATTCAACAGTAGAGGCCTATGAACGCAAGAAACTGCGCTACACAGAACTGGCAGCAGATGCTCAACAGCAAGGATGGAGAGCGAGTATCTGTCCGGTTGAAGGGGGGTGCAGAGGTCTCGTGGCTTCTTCCACCATCGAGCTGATGAAACCCCTCGGGATCCATGGACCGGGTCTGCAACAGACTGTTAGATCAGTCTCTGAAGCAGCAGGAAGAAGCAGCCAGTGGATATGGATCAAGAGGAAAGACCCTAGCTGGGCTCAAAGAGCATCAATATGACCCGCTCACTGGTTCCTCCCCCCCCCCCATACCCCACTTGAGAGCGCAGGTCACAACCTCCCAAGAGGAGGGAGAACAAGGTGCGCCATTTAAAACAACTACTTTTGTTTTTGTTTTTTTACAATTAGGCATGGGACACAAGCTCAGGCTTGATCACCCTGTAGCTGGCCACCTTTGATGAGGGTGTCTAGTGCTGAAAGGCCAAAACACCCCCGGATTTAAAGGTACACTACTGATGATGTGTCCCGAAATTTACAACTTTGCACATCTAAAATTCAGCTCTCATGCCACTCTTAACATCAAGGCAAACCTCATGTGCAAACCATCTATTGGCCCAATGGACAGTTTAGCATCCTGGCCTGTGTTTGATAATTCATGTAACTAGTCGCCCCCCCCCCCCCACACACACACACTTTTCCAGCCAGCAGCCAGACGGTGGTGTGTTATCTCAGGGTCTCCAGCAGAGGGCAGACATGTTGTTTTAGAGACCCAGCTGCTGAACCTCTGGACCTCATGGTGGTTCTGCCTCTCAGTAAACCACCTAGGTTTGGCTCAATCATTATAACTGGGGGGGGGGGTCATCCTTCGCAAAATATTCATTCATTTCCTGCAGCCTGGTGAGTTTTGATGCATCAATTTATGGTGCAAATGTCTTTGTTTACATAAAGCAAAATTATTTTTCTCCTTTATTTCTGCATATTTAAAACATCACATATGTGGAATCATGTTCATCTGAACAATTTATCTGTTAGAGAATAATAATAATAAAAATTAATAACAACAATAATATTTATTTACAAATTAACAGCAGGTTCAGAGAAATAGAGAAATGAGACCTTGTTAAATCCAGAAGCTCCAAAGTTTAAATCTACATAAATCTATCTTTATTTTCACTTCATCCCCCCCCCCCCCCACTCCAGTATAAAACCATTTAAACAAGGGTTAATGTAATGGGGCGGGGGGGTTGCAGTCTGTACATCTCTCGGAAAGATGATGATTTGTTAATCTCTGTGCCCACTCTCGGGGGGGAGGGGTGAGAACAGGCAGTGTTGAGGGGGGGATGGCTTTCGTTTCCAGTCGGCCTGTGTAGATGTCCTGCAGAGAGTGGGAGGTTCAGGACAACCTGACCGGCTGGACTCCATCATCACCTCCTTGGTCTTAGTTGTTGAGGTCTACGTTGTTATGCTGACTCCACTGAGCCAGACGGACCTCCTCTCTGTCAGCTGTTACGTTGTCTGTCATTAGGACAACTGTGGGGGTATCAACAATAAAGTTGATAATGATATTGAAAAAAAAGATGATTTTTTTTAGGCCTTTATTATATATGACAGTTTGGACATAGAAGGGGGAAGAAAGGGGGAATGACCTGCAGCAACGGGTCCAGGGTTGGAGTCAAACCCACGGTTGCTGCGTTGAGGACTGAGCCTCTGGATATGGGTGCATGCTCTACCAGGTGGGCTAGGAGCCCAGTAGGAGGAGTTTTAATGAAAGATCCTTCTCCATATGTCTCTCCAAAATCACAGATTCCAACTAGCCTGTATGTTATTTATGACTAATGAAAACACATAGGTGTTAATAAATCGTTCCATAGTGCTTAACTGCTGCTTCTCGCCCAATGGGAGACTGGCTTACATTTAACTAGTGTTAGGGGGTCTTGGGCACGCCCAGAGAGCCTTTTGGCCGTAATAGTTCAAATTTGTTGGCCTCATGCACATTCTACACCATCATATACACTGATCTTTATTATCGCATATTTAAATGAGTTGTCCTCCCCATATTTTTGTGTAAATTTGTATCCCATCAATGGTTTTGTATGTCTTCCTTTTTCTTACAATTGCACAGTTGATTTATTCAGACCAATCTGCTGGCCTTTGTAGATCCAGCCTTCCCTGCCTGGTGCAGGTCTACAATCTTCCTGGTGTCCTTGGACCGCTCTTTGGTCTTGGTTGAGTTTGGAGTCTGACTGTTGCAGGCTGTGGACAGGTGTCTTTTACACAGATAACAGTTCAAACAGGTGCCATTAATACAGGTAACGAGTGGAGGACAGAAGAGCTTCTTAAAGAAGAAGTTACAGGTCTGTGAGAGCCAGAAATCTTGCTTGTTTGCAGGTGAACAAATACTTATTTTCCACCATAATTTACAAATACATTCTTTTTAAAATCCTACAATGGGATTTCCTGGATTTTTTTCTCATTTTGTCTTATGGTTGACGTGTACCCATGATGAAAATTACAGACCTCTCATCTTAGAAGAACTTGACCAATCAGTGGCTGACTCCTGACAACCTGAGTAACGTGCACACGCCGACTCGTGCTGCGTTCAAATCAACTCAGACGTCTTTCAAGTGTGGGGACGGAGGGCCCTGACATGTTAAGTGTCTGCTACGCCCTTGATTGGAGGCGTGAATTCAGGAGCAGTGGTGTGTGTGTGTGTGTGTGGGGGGGGGGGGGGGGGGGGGCGGCGTTCCTGTGTTCAGGATCCGAGTTGAGGATGTGTGGCGGTCTCTCCTGACGTGTTGGGGCCTGTTGCTCAGAGAGTCAGATCTCCAGAAGCAGAGGGAACTGCTCACACCCAAGGAGCCCCGTTTGGGGATCAGTGTGTACGGGAGGGTTAGGAAATCTTTCACAACACTTGGCAGTTACGGTCTAAAAACAAACCCACTGGGAAAGACACCAAGAGATATTTAGTTGTTTGGAAGAACATTTCAGAAAATTGCACTTTGAAATGTAACTGTCATTCTATTTTTTTTTATTGAATTTGTTGGAAATTGTTTCCTTTCAATTGGTTTAAATTCAAATATCAATTTGTGTTTTTTAACAGAATACTGAATGCAGAAGAAGAGATAACACTTTTATTTATTGCAAGTTATATCATTGTGATATTCATCAGCTTTATCACATATTCAACTTGTGTCTCTTTGCTGTAGTTTTGTGTCTTCATGGTAATTGTTGGGCTCTTTGGCATCTTTCTTCCTTTTGGGTCTGTTACGTTCTCTAACGCTGCTCTGGCCTCTGTTTGGAAGAGAGACATTTTGTTTTGTGTTTCAGGTGTGCCCCCCCCTGAGTGCCTGATCGTCCACAGGTGTTCTCAATCCAGTTATCAGAGAGGCTGCGTGAAAGCTCCCAGGTCCAAGACCCCCCCCCCCCCTTCCTCTTGCCACAACTTCCTGTCATGCTGAGAGTAGTTGGTGTACCACTCTCTGCTGGTGCATATGATTTGTGAACGTATTGACTTGTTGTTACCTGAAGCTATTAAGGGTTCTCTGCCATTTGTTTTGACCCCTTTTTCTCCTGTTTTGTGGACAGTCAGGGAGTTTAGCATTGTGTGTTTTGGTTTCTCATGCTGTAGCTCAGTTGCCATCTTGTTTTCAGGTAGTATGGGTTTTTGTTTGTTGTTTTGGCCTTGGAGACCCTGATGTTTTTTAAAGCTTCTATTTTTGGTTGGGTTACTGTTTAATAGCCATTTTTGTTTATCAATGTGTGTGTGTGTGTGTGTGTGTGTGTGTGTGTGTGTGTGTGTGTGTGTATAGAAACTATATACATACATCCACTTTACGTAATAAAACGTACTTGTTACGTACTTTGACTTGTTAGTCTCTCTTTTGTTAGTTTGAGTTGTTGATTTGTGTTACGTCCTAGCTTCCCCTAGACTGAAAATGTAAGGGTTGTAACATAAGTGGGGGCTCGTCCGGGATATGGCGCTCTTTGATTTTGAGGAGGTTTGTGGACAATCCTACTTTGGGCCAGATCGATGTATGCAGGAAAGATGACCTATGTGTTATTGCTGGCTGGTTTGGGCTACACAAGTGAGTGAGAGGGGCTAACACCACAGAAAGGTTTTGGCAGAAACACCGATAATACCCAGCCATTCCTAGGAACCGTCGAAGCTCACGTCTGGTTGTGGGTACAGGGTAAGACAGAATGGCATCCACCGTCGCAGTTACAGGGCACACCTGTCCTCCACCAACCTGCTTCCCAAGATAGGTCACGACGGCCTTCCCGAACTCACATTTGGCCAGGTTGAGGGTCAAAGAGGCTTAACGTGGCCATGTGGTCAGACCAACAGGAGGAGTACACCACAACATCATCCAGGTATACATTGCAATTTGGCACGTCACCAAGTACCAGGCTCATAAGCCGGTGAAAGGTCGCTGGCGCGTTGCACATTCCAAACACCATTACCGAAAACGTAAGGGTCGTAACAGGGTCATTCTCAGGGACTTGTAACTAATTTGGGTTAGGATATCCCATCCTCTGCATATCCCTTTTTCAAAGATATTTTTGGGGGGTGTTGTTCCACCTTTAATGGACAGGACAGCTAGGTGAGGAAGGGGAGAGAGAGGGGGAAGACCTGCAGGAAATAGTCCCAGGTCGGACTCGAACCCTGGACCTTTGCATAGAGGCATGACCCTCTACGTATATGAGCGTATGCAGACACCTCTGGCCTCATTGTTCATTATGCAGAGTAAAACCACTTAGTTAGGGTTCTGGATGGGGAGATGGGACAAAGGGGACCAGAACCCCGGTCTCCTGGGGGAAAGTCCTGTATTGTTTGACCCATCCACCCTAAAACCCTCAAAGTGCTTCTTCTATCATTGTCTATGTGTGTGTGTAGAATCCACCTTCCTTCACCTCAGCTGGAAACCACTCCAACCAGTCATGTGTTCAGCAGGGACACGTATACGAGTTTTATCTCACCAACATGGATATGAAATTAGATATGATATTAGACATGATAGTAGATGTGATATTGAATGTGATATCCGTGTTGACGTGTTGAAACATGCCAATACAGATATTATGTCTGAACACACCAACACGGATATGAAATGCGCGTTGGTGTTTGAACATCAAACAAAAGTCCCGTGGAGGACAAGTTGGCACTGTTCCAATTACAGAGTGTAAGTGTGTCCCGGCAAAGTTTTTGTGTCTTTGTTTCCTGGTCTTTAGCTCTAAGTTTAATTCTGTACATGCAGAAATTAGACAAAAACAAGCCTCCAGGTAAAAAAACATTTAAAATATATTGTTCTTTGTTGCACTTTTAAATACAAAAATTAAATGTAATCAGTTCTATTGGTTGAAATCTCTCTACAGGAGAAAACTGGAACGACGGGACTTGTTCCAATCTCTATCATTGATTCATCTCTAATCTCTATCATTGATTCATCTCTAATCTCTATCATTGATTCATCTCTAATCTCTATCATTGATTCATCTCTAATCTCTATCATTGATAATCTCTAATCTCTATCATTGATTCATCTAACCCTCCATCCAAAGGTAAACCTACCAGATATGAGTGGTAATGATCTTTTCATCCAAAGTGTCCAGATAGAAAATTAAAGTGTATATTTTATCAGAGCTTTCTGTGATCCAAGAGGAGAATGCATCTGTAATAACACTTCATAATAACTATTAATAATTCATATAGTCCACTGGTTTAATGAACTGGTTTCTTTTTATTCTTAAAACTGATGTGTTGGGTTCTTTATTCATCTGATTTCCTTTACTATGTAATCAACTAAGCATTCAAAAATAAAAGACATATAGTCTTAAACAGTGTCTGTTGTTGTTTTCTATACAGGGCAAATCATTAATATTTCCCCTGGGGGGGGGTGAAGACCAGAGCTGGTCTCAGTGAGGTATTTGATAGGTGATGAGACACCTGGCTTCATGACATCAAACAGACAAAATGCAGGACTGCTTCAAAATGTAGATGTAGAAATACTGGAACAACTCCACTTTGTCTACTGAGGTCTGGTATTTATTTTATTAAGTCGACCTGGATTATATATAGTATATGAGTCCAGGTGTGTTTGTACTGTCCTCTCTGCCATATCTAATGGAATTACAACAAACGAATTAGACAAAAACAAGCAGCACAAGCTTCTACTTGAGTCTTTTTCAGGTTCAATGAGCTCAAACGTCCCACTAGCTTGTGTTGTATCTGCAGGAGGCTGACGAGGACCGGCCGGTATGTTGGATTCTATCGAGGCCGTATGTGTAAAATCATTTGGACTAATTACAGACACAACTACATGCTGTCTGAGTAGAACTTGGTGGTCTCCAGCTGCAGGTTGAGCTCGTCCTGGTGAGATCTGCCGTCTCTGCTGTTAAGACAGCAGCACACAGCTCAAACCTTTTTTTCAAGAGTAGTTTTCAGTTTTTTTCCATGAATGTCAAACTCTGCCGATGCTTCTAGAGGCCAGAACCAAAGATTCTACAGCGAATGTGATTTCTGGAGCCAATACCTGGACCTGCTATGATAACAAAGCTCTGGACAACTGTTTCTGTCCAGACAACTGTTTTCTTTGTGGAATTTGTCCTTGGAGGAAAAATGCAAAGACAAACATTTGTCTTCTCCTTCAGGGAGGACACAAAGAGAGATTCAGTCAAACACCCTGAAAGACATTGTCTATAATTATATGAATGATCAACAACACATGCATATTATAGAATGATATATGAAATTATTGCTTAAATGTAATTCTCCCATTACAGTACTTGTTTACCCAGCATGCTTTGTGGAACAGACTCAATGCTTTATTGTTTTATTATTACTGAAATGCCGACATAACGGGGGGGGGGGGGGTTGGGGGGGGGGGGATGATGTGTGAGAGGAGAAAGCAGAGGGGAAGTCATGTAGTTCATGGTTGTAAAAACTTGACGTCTTTGCTAAGCACAAACCAGGACATGAGACATCAAGAAATTGTTGGGGGGGTCATGTCTTATTTCTGAATAACTTTAGAAGGTCATTGAAAAATGAATCGCTGGCAAAGGGGTCAGGTCTATTTCGACAAAGCATTCCAAAACTCCTCCGGTGGCCCCATAAATAAATAATGAACCAAAGTACCTTTGGGGGGGACTTTGGACTTTTTCACTTTGTAAAAGTATCACAAGCACAAAAAGGATGTATAACACAATTAGGAACGGAAAAAAGCCAAAAGCTCAGAGACCTGAGACTTGACTTAGACCCTACTTCAGTGACCTGAGACTTGACTTAGACCCTACTTCAGTGACCTGAGACTTGACTTAGAATTTAGCTCAGAGACCATAGACTTGACTTAGACTCTAGTCTAGTAGACTCTCCCCTTGTTGTTATCCTGTTTGGGAGAATGTATTTAATAAATGGAAATCCCCCTGGGTCACGGTGTGGTGAATAAAATAAACCCAACGCAGTTAAACCCAGTGTTCATTACACCCAGACACCATCTGATCCTGACATTTACACCCTGTTAAATATTGGTGAAATATCAAATACCCACCTGCACCACCGCATGGACTGTCAATCATGATTAAGACCCCGCCCCTTTCCAAGGTATATAAGGGACTCTTCTTTCCCTCCAACACCAAACACACCAGGCCGATCAAAGACAGGATTGATGTGAGTTTGAAGGACATTTCTCCCTGTGTTCTCATCATTATCATTGACTGTTTATTCTGATTGGTTGGTATATTTTATTAATGTTAGATTGCAGAGTTTCTTCCTGTTGAGTAAAGATCCAACTGGACTGCAGATTGAGAATGCATTAATGATGTAAATCAGGTCAACTTGAACATAATTTGTAGTTATTGAATGTATAATGCGGTTCATATCTGTGACATTTTTTCAGTGACAGTCATCAGCTTGATCTTCTCCTTCGTGTCAACACCTCAGCAAAGGTATTCATATTTTAATATTTTAATAACTAGTGTTGTCTTTCTAGCTGAGCCAGAAGGCAAAGCTCTCGATCTACTACTCCAATAGAAAATATTAGTTTAAATATCCAAATAAACCAGTTTTGGTTCCTTCTGTGGTCATGAAGGCTGGGTCACGACATCAGATATTAAACCATATCTTTAATATATAATACATTTATAAATAGATGGATATTTTAATTTGATAAACGACTCATTAATGTTCCATGTAGTCATTCATTGTCTGCCATTATTTCCCAGCATGCAGTGTGTTGACTTTCTTTACCGTCTTTCCACAGATGTCCTCAGTCTTTCTGATTTCTGTGTGTCTCTGTCTGTCCAGCGGACTGCTGGCTGCATACGTAAGTTCACTCTGAAGAAATAAATCTGGAAAATGTTCTGGCAGCTCATTGCCTGGACTTTGTCCCAAAATTAAACATGGAAATTTGGTCTGTAGTTACAGTAATAATACATTTTAAAACAGTTTACAATCTTCCCTTTTGAAGAAATCGTTGTATCTTTATGTGCTGACCAGGGCCAACCCTGGTCAGCACATAAAGATACAGATGCTCGTATAATGATGCTAGTTACTCGTGGTTATGTTAACTTCCTGGTTGTGTTATTGGATGGGTTAATTCTGCTACTAATAAGCCTCCGCTTTCCATTTTTGTTACTATAGTTGCACTCATGAATGTGCATTTATAATATATTGATATTTGTGTGACCCCAATCCAACGTGGGGCCCAGGTCAGGACAGGATCTGGGACTCGTTGGGTTGCTCTGATTGGAGTCTTGCATTGCCAGCTCTATCTCCACAGCGCTGCAGAGGAACAATCCCAGAAATGAACAGTTGTCCATATAGACTAGTCTGATTGGTTCTGGTGGGTTTCTTCATACAGGGTACCTTCGTCCCCTGTCCTCCTGGTTGGACCCAGTCTGGCTCTCGCTGTTTCGGTTACTTCAACCAGCCAAGGACCTGGGCCGATGCAGAGGTACAGCAGTTCTATCTATCATAACACATGCATACTACATACCAGTCAACTATTATACTTTACTGCAGTTTAAGTATTAATACCACACTGTAAAAATAGGCTGTTAGTGTAAAAGTTAATAATGTGATTATGTTTTGATTTTCTTGACATTATAACCTGATGATGTTGTCTCCATTAGGCCACCTGCATCTCTTTTGGAGGGAATCTGGCTTCCGTCCACTCAGCAGCAGAACATACATTCCTCAAAGACTTCATCGTCAAAGCGACCGGTACCCACAAAACCACCTGGATCGGAGGCTTTGACTCAGCCAAGGTGAGACATTTATCATCTAACAGGAAGTGATGTTGCTTGTCTCTCAGCCGGTTGTTATGAATGCATTCATATTTACGTAGCTGTGAAAAGTAAAGCTCTGTAATTTGTATTTCACGTGTTACAGTAGCAGCACATTGACTGCTGCTGAATAAGAGCGTGAAGATCTTCGGGGGGGGGGGGGGGGGTTAGGCTCCTAAAACACAAGGCTGTCAAGCTGGGGATCAGAGTTCATGTCCCAGAAGAAGTTAAGGAGACAACACAAGACTTTAACCTTGTAAACGAGTGTTCATGTCCCTGGAGTGTTTTGGTCCAAACTACGTTTTCATTCGATATCTCACAAACCCGTTCATGAGAATGTGTTGGGTCTCATGAGTTATTGTAGAAAGTAAGAAGTCTTCTGGCCTAAATGAGTGTTACTCTTGATTTCACTTTGACGTTAACCCAGTCTTTCTCCTCCAGGAGGGTACGTGGTTGTGGTCTGATGGATCCACATTCAACTACAGAAACTGGAATGCGGGGGAGCCTAACAACTGTTGTGGAGGGGAGCACTGTCTTACGATGAACTGGCCCACGGGTAAAAAAACATTTAAAATATATTGTTATTTGTTGCACTTTAAAATACAAAGATTAAATGTAATCAGTTCTGTTTGTTGAAAGCTCTCTGCACAGGAAACTGGAACGACTATTCCTGCAACAACCAGGTGTCTTTCGTATGCTCCAGGGACCTGTGTGTGTAACTCCAACACACCATCATGATGCTTCTACAGCTCATCTATAATCTCTATCATTGATTCATCTCTAATCTCTATCATTGATTCATCTCTAATCTCTATCATTGATAAATCTCTAATCTTTATCATTGAGCTCTCTGCTGACAGAGTCACTTGTTTCTTATCTGAAGAGTTAGGGACCAGTTCACATTTGGGTTTAAAATCAGAAAGAAACTGGCTCACTGAGCTGGACCAGAACTAATCAGTTACTGGACTTTTAATCTATAATAAATTACACAAAATGAAATATAGAAAACATTTGAACAGTCAGACATCTTTTCTGTTCTAGTTTACTGAATATTATCTGTTATGAACAACACCCACTGATCTGATTAAATATTAACACTTATTAGATTTCTCTCTGAGAGTTATTGTTTGGATCAAAACAACTCTCAAGTGTGTTAGCTTAGCTTAGCATAAAGACTGGGAACAGCGAGCCTGACTCCATCCAAAGGTAAACCTACCAGATATGAGTGGTGATGATCTTTTTATCCAAAATGTCCAGATAGAAAATAAAAGTGTATATTTTATCAGAGCTTTCTGTGATCCAAGAGGAGAATGCATCTGTAATAACACTTCATAATAACTATTAATAATTCATATAGTCCACTGGTTTAATGAACTGGTTTCTTTTTATTCTTAAAACTGATGTGTTGGGTTCTTTATTCATCTGATTTCCTTTACTATGTAATCAACTAAGCATTCAAAAATAAAAAAATATATAGTCTTAAACAGTGTCTGTTGTTGTTTTCTAAAAGGGACAAATCATTCACATGATGGGGGGGGGGGGGGGGGGGTGTGTAGAGCTGATCTCAGTGAGGTAGTGGCCAGGTGATGTGACATAGTACAGGCCAAATGTACAACCAGGCCAATTAAAACAAATGGACTGTCTCAATACCTTCCACTTCGGTTGACTAAAATGACACGGCTTCTACTTGAAGCTAGATATAAAAAAAGCTAAGCACACCAATTTGTCTTTATTAACAGGCTATGTACCACAGTACTTTAAAGTAGCTGTAATTAAACCTCTTCTGAAAAAGCCAAACCTTGATCCAGATGTTTTAGCCAACTATAGACCTATATCCAACCTTGATCCAGATGTTTTAGCCAACTATAGACCTATATCCAACCTTCCATTTCTCTCTAAGATTCTTGAGAAAGCAGTCGCCAAACAGCTGTGCGACTTTCTGCATAGCAACAGCTTATTTGAGGATTTTCAGTCAGGATTTAGAGTTCATCATAGCACAGAGACAGCACTTGTGAAAATTACTAATGACCTCCTAATTGCTTCAGACAAAGGACTTATCTCTGTACTTGTGTTATTAGATCTTAGCGCTGCATTTGATACCATTGACCATCATATCTTATTACAGAGATTGGAACATTTAATTGGCATTAAAGGGACTGCTCTAAGCTGGTTTAAGTCTTATTTATCAGATCGATCTCAGTTTGTTAATGTTAACGATGAATCCTCTGTGCACGCCAACGTTAGTCATGGAGTCCCACAAGGATCTGTGCTCGGTCCAATCCTGTTCACTTTATATATGCTTCCTTTAGGCAGTATTATTAGGAAACACTCCATAAACTTTCATTGTTATGCAGATGATACTCAATTATATCTATCAATCAAGCCGGATGAAACTAATCAGTTAGCTAAACTTCAAACGTGCCTTCAAGATATTAAAACCTGGATGACCTGTAATTTTCTAATGTTAAACTCAGATAAAACTGAAGTTATTGCTCTCGGACCCAAGCACCTCCGTGACGCACTATCCAAAGATATAGTTACTCTGGATGGCATCACCCTGGCCTCCAGCACCACTGTGAAGAATCTTGGAGTCATCTTTGATCAGGACTTGTCCTTTAATTCCCATTTAAAGCAAATTTCAAGGATCGCCTTTTTTCACCTACGTAATATTGCAAAAATCAGGAATATCCTGTCTAAAAATGATGCAGAAAAATTAGTCCATGCATTTGTTACTTCTAGGTTGGATTACTGCAATTCTTTACTATCAGGCTGCTCGGAGAAGTCCATAAAGACTCTACAGCTGATCCAGAACGCTGCAGCACGTGTTCTGACAGGAACCAGGAAAAGAGATCACGTTTCTCCTGTTTTAGCTTCTCTGCATTGGCTTCCTGTAAAATTTAGAATAGAATTTAAAATCCTTCTTCTCACCTACAAAGCTCTTCATGGTCAGGCTCCATCTTATCTTAAGGAGCTTATAGTACCTTACAACCCTGGGAGAGCACTACGCTCCCAGAATGCAGGGTTACTGGTGGTTCCTAGAGTCTCTAAAAGTAGAACGGGAGCCAGAGCGTTCAGCTATCAGGCTCCTCTCCTGTGGAACCAGGTTCCAGTCTGGGTCCAGGGACCAGAGCGTTCAGCTATCAGGCTCCTCTCCTGTGGAACCAGGTTCCAGTTTGGGTCCGGGAGGCAGACACCGTCTCCACATTTAAGAGTAGGCTTAAGACTTTCCTTTTTGATAAAGCTTATAGTTAGGGCATAGAATCGAATATTGTTAGGGAGTAGTAGTTAGTCACATAGTTTTCAGATTTATCTATCATATAATCAAGAATATAGTAGAACTAAAGGGAGACTTGGCATACAGCCCGATCCGGTTGGGGAGAGTTCTGGCCCGGCCGGGCTGGAGCTCTCTTTACCTCGTCTCTCTTGGTTTTGTTGTAATAGTTTTAGACAGCTGGGGACTTATTTTGATACACTAGTTAGGGCATAGAATCAAATATTGTTAGGGAGTAGTAGTTAGTCACATAGTTTTCAGATTTATCTAACATATAATCAAGAATATAATAGAACTAAAGGGAGACTTGGCATACAGCCCGATCCGGTTGGGGAGAGTTCTGGCCCGGCCGGGCTGGAGCTCTCTTTACCTCGTCTCTCTTGGTTTTGCTGTAATAGTTTTAGACAGCTGGGGACTTATTTTGATACACTGAGCTCCTCTCTCCTCTATCTTTCCATCTTTTCATTTATGTGCATCCATGTCCCAGAAATGCTTGTTACTAACCTAGTTACTAACCTAGCTCTGGGGAGTCATTCCCCGGAGTCCTTATGTTCTTTTTTCCCCAGCATGTTCCCTTGGATCAGAGAGGCTCCGAAATCAGGGTAGCAGCTATCGCCATGGTCCCGCTACACGTTCTGTGATGCCATGTTCAACTGCTACACTGCGGTGCCCTGCTACGTCCTGCTACGTCCTGCTACGTCCTGCTACGTCCTGCTACGCCCTGCTACGTCCTGCTACGCCCTGCTACGTCCTGCTACGTCCTGCTACGTCCTGCTACGCCCTGCTACGTCCTGCTACGTCCTGCTACGTCCTGCTGTGCCTTGTAATGCCGCACAGCGTCCTGCTATGCCATGAACTACTACAAAGAACTGCTACAAACTACTAATTTTTTCTATTTTTATTGCCACTCTTCATTCTAACCCCAACCGGCCCGTCAGACACCGCCTACCAAGAGCCTGGTCCTGGGTCTGGGTCTTGGTCTGACCGAGGTTTCTGCCTAAAAGGAAGTTTTTCCTCTCCACTGTGGCCCTGTTGCTGCTCTGGAGGAAACCACTAGAACTGTTGGGTCCTTGTAAATTCTGGAGTGTGGTCTATCTGTAAAGTGTCTTGAGATAACTCTTGTTATGAATTGATACTATAAATAAAATTGAATTGAAATTGAATTGAAATGTTCTGAATGTTCTTCCCTTCAAAGAGTTTCCATTGTTTTCATGACTATTTACATTGTAGATTATCACTGAAGGCATCAGAACTATGAATGAACACATGTGGAATTATGGACTTAACAAAAAAGTGTGAAACAAATGAAAACATGTCTTATATGCTAGTTACCCTAAGTACCCCCCCCCCCCCTTTGCTTTTTTGATAGTGCAGCAAACCCTTGGTGTTCTCTTAATGAGCTTCATGAGGTAGTCCCTGAAATGGTTTTCACTTCACAGGTGGGCCTTGTCAGGGTTCATTAGTGGAGTTTCTTCCTTATTAATGGAGTTGGGACCATCAGAAGTCAGGTTGATACACAGCCGACAGCCTATTGGACGACTGGTAGAATTCATATTATGGCAAGAACCAATCAGCTAAGAGAAGAGAAACGAGTGGCCATCATTACTTTAAGAAATAAAGATCCGTGTCCCCACTTGTGTCCCCAAGTGCAGTCGCAAAAAACAACAACCGCCACAACGAAACTGGCTCACATGAGGGACCCCCCCCAGGAAAGGAAGACCCAGAGTCCCCTCTGCTGCTGAGTTCATCTGAGTCCCCAGCCTCAGAAATCACAAGTTAACAGCAGCTCAGATTAGATGAAAACCACAAAGAGTTCTAGCAGCAGACACAGCTCTAGAACAACTTTTAAGAGGAGACCGAATCAGGCCTTCATGGTCCACTAGCAGCTAGGAAACCACGGCTAATGTGACGAAACAAGCCTAGGAAACCACGGCTAAGGAGAGGAAACAAGCAGAAGAGATTTGTTTGGACCAGAAACACAAGGATTGGACATTAGACCAGTGGAAATCTGGGCTCTGGTCTGATGAGTCCAGGTTTGAGATCTTTGGTTCCAACCACCGTGTCTTTGTGCGACGGAAAAAAGGTGACGGATGGATTCTACATCCTGGTTCCCACTGGGAAGCATGGAGGAGGAGGTGTGATGGTGGGGGGGGGGGGCATACTGAACCAGCATGGCTACCACAGCATGCTGCACCGACACGCCATCCCACCCGGTCTGCGTTTAGTTGGCCCATCATTTATTTAACAGGACAATGACCCCAAACACCCCCCCAGGCTGTGTAAAGGCTGTTTGACCGAGAAGGAGAGTGATGGAGTCTACAGTCCCCGGACCTGAACCCAGTCCAGATGGTTTGGGGAGAGCTGGACCGCAGAGTGAAGGCTAAGGGCCGACAAGTGCTGAGCATTCTGGGAACTCCTTCAAGACTGCTGGGAAACCATTTCAGGTGACGACCTCTAGGAGCTCATCAGGAGAATGGCAAGAGTGCAAGCAGTAATCAGAGCAAAGGGGGGGGGGTACTTTGAAGAAACTAGAATATAAGACATGTTTTCAGTTATATCCAATTGCCTGAGTTATTTTTTTAAGTACATAACTCCACATTTGTTCATTCGTAGTTCTGATGCCTTCAGGGAGAATATATTTATAATTTTCTTTTCTTTTCATGCAACTTTCTATTTCTACGCCGATACATCCATCTGACAGCTTTAGTTACTAGTTACTTTGGTTGCTAGATACTTTAGTTACTTTAGCTACTAGTTCCGTTACACATTGAGATTTCTATATTTAAAGACATATAGATGCCTATACTTTAATTAATTAAGTCTACCGGGTTGAATAACATGACTTTATTAAACATTCATACACAGTATTGCACTATAGTTTACTGTAACTTGCACAAAGATAAGTTTTACTTACATCTTTATAAGTGTATTTAAGTAGATTCTACATTTGCCAATTTATATACATTTGTACATTCTTTCCTTTGTGTTTTTTATCTTTAGAATTGAATAATTATTCTTGTATTATATTCTATTAATGTGCTGTGTGTCTTATATTTTGCTCCTGTAGCGCTACTATTTTGCAGTTTGGGATCAATAAAGTCTGTCTAGTGTATTCTATGTGACCCAGCAGACACTCAAACCTAGGCCAGCCAATGGGGGGTCTGCAGGCCAAGTTCACCCCGTGCTCCCTTTATTCTGCCCCCCCATGGCTTTTGACATGCGCATGCGTATTCTCCTTATTTTGAAAGTGCTGTAAAATCCTAACCCTAAAGACTACAAAACGTTCATTTTGTGCAGCTAAAAATGACTCAATCCGAATTTTACGGAACGCGTTACCTACAAAGGATTAAAAGAATTCCAGTATTATTTAACATTTGTTTTTGACCCGTGGCTTTTAATCTAGATCCATTTTGGCCCTTTGGCTACAGAAGTATTTGGGCACCAACCAAACTCACCACAGCAACACTACTGGCTCAATCTGATTTCCACAAATTACCTTTTGGCATGCAAGGAAACATGAATATAAAACATGAGGGTACTTATCACTTTATTTCCTTATTGATACTATGTCTTGAAGAACATCTGTTCCTGTTCCTAACACCAGAATCAAATCAACATGAAACGTGGACGTTTTCCAATGTGTTGAACTACGTGGAATGTTTCATCAGTTGCTGATTTCCAGTCGGTGTCTTGGACATTGAACACGTTCTCATCAGTCCCACCAGTCTCGGCAGTGTCACAGCAATGAATGTGGATAGACATAAACACAAAATCAACAAAACAAAACTCAAACCCAGACACATGAACGCACCCCCCCAACATCCCCAGACACCTTGTCGGACATTAACCCTTACATGATGAGCTGTGGAGGGGTCTGGGGCCAGGTACAACAACTGAAGTTGGAGTTCACCAAGGTTTTTACGTCTTAACTCATTGGTTTCTTCTTACTTGATAGAGAGATATATTTGGGTATCATCTGCACAACAGTTTAAGTCAATAGTTTTTCCTAATTATATTGTTCATTGTATCTTTCTTATCATATTAGAGCAGGGTCAGGTTAAGCATCTTCGTTACTCGTTAGCTTTTCCTACAGTGCAGTGAACGATTCTTCCTCATGAAAATGTAATTCTGTTGTTTTTAAATAGCTCTAGCATTAATATGCAAAGCACTTTGTGGGAAAGGTGAGTGTTTTGCTGAATAAATATTGAATCCAGGGTTCACTTCAATGTCAGTTATTTGCTCCAAAGAGCCCCCCAGGTGTTTAAGGGTTGTAATCCCAGCGGCAGCCCTGATGATGAACATCTGTCCTGTAGGGTAACATTACAGCTTGTTTCTACCTGATGATGAACATCTGTCCTGTAGGGTAACATTACAGCTTGTTTCTCCCTGATGATGAACATCTGTCCTGTAGGGTTACATTACAGCTTGTTTCTACCTGATGATGAACATCTGTCCTGTAGGGTAACATTACAGCTTGTTTCTACCTGATGATGAACATCTGTCCTGTAGGGTAACATTACAGCTTGTTTCTCCCTGATGATGAACATCTGTCCTGTAGGGTAACATTACAGCTTGTTTCTACCTGATGATGAACATCTGTCCTGTAGGGTAACATTACAGCTTGTTTCTCCCTGATGATGAACATCTGTCCTGTAGGGTAACATTACAGCTTGTTTCTCCCTGATGATGAACATCTGTCCTGTAGGGTAACATTGCAGCTTGTTTCTACCTGATGATGAACATCTGTCCTGTAGGGTAACATTACAGCTTGTTTCTACCTGATGATGAACATCTGTCCTGTAGGGTAACATTACAGCTTGTTTCTACCTGATGATGAACATCTGTCCTGTAGGGTAACATTACAGCTTGTTTCACTTTACGTCTTGAATTACCAGAGTAGAATCAGGTAGATGAGCCACAGCAGAACACACAGTGTACCAAACCAGGTCAGCCAGTCCACACCAATGATGTCAAACACTTCTCCCAGCAGCCAATCATCAGCACTGCTGCCACGCTGGGCGGCAACTCGGGATTCGTACCGACCACCATCTGAGCCCGACGCCTCTGGGACCAACCCGTCCTCGCAGGGAGGCCGCGCTCGGCCTGGACCGGGGGCTGACACCCCTCCATCTTTGCACCTGAAGCGACCATGACGACAAAAAGTCAGACAGCACACCGCCTCATGACGGACCCCCGACAACAGCTCTGATGCAGTCAATTGACATGAATCCTGTTATTGGATCCCTAAATAATAATATAATAATATAAATAATAATAACCAGGACTCCGACAAGTTGAGGTGAAACTTGCAATCATGGATTGTAAATATTAATGGGCAGAGCATACGGTTCAGAGAATGCTGCAAATGTGAAAGTGCCTTAAAGCTGCATTACATCTGATCTCCAGCAGGGGGGGGGGGGGGGACTCCTTAAAGCTGCATTATATCTGATCTCCTGCAGGAGGGGGGGACTCCTTAAAGCTGCATTACATCTGATCTCCTGCAGGGGGGGGGAGACTCCTTAAAGCTGCATTATATCTGATCTCCTGCAGGGGGGGGGGAGACTCCTTAAAGCTGCATTATATCTGATCTCCAGCAGGGGGGGGGGGGGCTCCTTAAAGCTGCATTATGTCTGATCTCCTGCAGGGGGGGAGCTCCTTAAAGCTGCATTATATCTGATCTCCAGCAGGGGGGGGGGGTGCTCCTTAAATCTGCATTACATCTGATCTCCTGCGGGGGGGGGACTCTTAAAGCTGCATTACATCTGATCTCCTGCAGGGGGAGACTCCTTAAAGCTGCATTACATCTGATCTCCTGCATCCCTATCACTCCTCCCTCTCTCCTCCCGCTCGTCTGAAATCAACAATTTAATAATTAATGTGTAATTTATTCCATAATACTTACTGCTATATTTTCTACACTCATCTATCTATCTTGCTCTTAACTTTGCTGTTGCAAACTGCAATTTCCCCACTGTGGGACAAAAGGTTTTTCTTACCTTATCTTAACAAACTCAACAACTCATGTCAGACCTCCACCAACCAATGGGTGACCTCACACCTGCTCTGTCCATTAATATTAATTTAACAGTCTATGGCTGCGATGCTCCGTCTGTATCCTGTCGCTGGTCTTTGGTCTGAACCTGCACCCCCGGCCAGGTATTATCAACGGTTCCAGCTTCAGTCGACGTGTCATGCAGCCGGGTTAGTTTTCATTTCAGTGTTTCACTGCATGTAGTAGTACATGCAGTAGTATGTAGTTACTGCACATACTAACACAATAAAGCTGTTAAAGGAATCACAAAACACACTGTTAAATATAGTTAACTTAAGTTTATCACTTATTACTGTATATACTGCATATGTATTTTAAGTATGAATCAACGCAGTAACTTTGAATAACAGATTGATAATCTATATATATATATATATATATATATATATATATATATATATATATATATATATATATGTTTATCCTTAACACACATTAGAGGGTGCCACTCCCATTTTTTATTTATTTTAATTTAAATAATGCCTAATGTTTGAGTTAGAAAAACAGAAATTGGGAATTATTTAGACTAAAATTAAAGGAATGGATGTTGATGATAATCCCAGACTGGAATATGTCAACTTTTACTCAATACTATTTCAAAGACACTTCCACTCGTTTTACAATGCTATAAAATTGAATACAGGACAACAAGAGGACAACATGAGGACAACATGAGGGCAACATGAGGGCAACATGAGGGCAACATGGGGACAACATGGGGACAACATGAAGACAACATGAAGACAACATGAGGACAACATGAGGACAACATGAGGGCAACATGAGGGCAACATGAGGGCAACATGAGGGCAACATGGGGACAACATGAGGACAACATGAGGGCAACATGAGGGCAACATGAGGGCAACATGGGGACAACATGGGGACAACATGAGGACAACATGAGGGTAACATGAAGACAACATGAGGACAACATAAAGACAACATAAGGACAACAGGACGGCAACATGAAAACAGCATGAGGACAAGATGAGGACAATATGAGGACAACATGAAGACAACATGAGGACAACATGGGGACAACAGGGGGACAACATGAGGGAAACATGAAGACAACATGGGGACAACATGAGGACAAATCACTCCGCCCCAGTAGCAGAAGTAGCAGTGCTTTGCCTTTCTGAGAATATAGTTCGCAGTTAGTATGCGGTTAGAAGATGTGACATGTGACCTTGTTACCTGTACACATTAACATGTTACTAGCAACATGTTGGCGTTATTTTGTCACTTTTTGGGAGCAGTAGGCTAGTTGGAACCAGTTACCTACAGGATCTTTGCTAGGCTAAGCTAGGCTAGTTGGAACCAGTAACCGGCAGAATCTTTGCTAGGCTAAGCTAGGCTAGTTGGAACCAGTTACCTACAGGATCTTTGCTAGGCTGAGCTAGGCTAGTTGGAACCAGTAAACGGCAGGATCTTTGCTAGGCTAAGCTAGGCTAGTTGGAACCAGTAATCTGCAGGATCTTTGCTTGGCTAAGCTAGGCTAGTTGGAACCAGTAACCTGCAGGATCTTTGCTAGGCTAAGCTAATGCTGGGGGCATCAGACAGAGTTACAGCATGCACGGAGATGAGAAGGGCATCACCTTGTCTAACTCTGGGGGCAACGGCGAATAAGCCTAAATCCCAATAAGTCGGCGTGTCCCTTTAATAATGTCACAAAGCATGTGTGTTATTGTGTAGCTGGTTATATGCTACCCACCAGGTGAGCGTGGGCTCTGGCTGTCCCGTCACCTCCACCTCTAGCGTCACTGGAGAACCCTCTATGACGGACGCTCTAGACAGGGGCCTGGTGAAGCAGGGAGGGCCAGATTTAGAGGCTTTTCCCTGGGGAAGAGACTCTGCCTGGACCTGGGGAAGAGGAGCAGGAGGAGGAGCAGGAAGGGGAGGCCCTTGGATCTGAGGAGTAAGCCTGATTTCCTCACAGACAGCCATGGGCTGACAAATGTTCGGGTCTTGGTATGGAGTTAGTAAATGATGTGTGGAGGAAAAGGGGGTGACATGCGGATTAGCCTGCTGAGCCGAAGCTTGGGTCTGTGGTTTGGGATGAGGAGGAGGAGGAGGAGAAGTGGGCTTGGCAGGACTATCAGGGACCATGCCATCATGCACACACTGCTGGGTACAGGTGGAGATCAAGGACTTCTGGAGGGAGTAGACTGTCTGGTGATTCTGCTTGCTGCTGACTCTATTACTGCTGGTAATGGTACCGCTAGATATACTGATGTTGCTCATGTCCTTTGGTGGAAGAGGACAAGTGTCTCTGTAACTGTCTCTGAGGCTGGGACTCTGAGCAAATCCTCTGTCCTGGGCGACAAGATTGATCTTCGGCAAGGACTCGCTCTGGAACAACCAACTTTCTTGGGGTGAATTGCTAGCCTGTGGCAAGGTGTGATGAGCATCTGGAGAAGAGGACTGGCAGGACTCGGTTGGCTTGACAGTAGTGGTTAGGTTTCTGCTTTGGTTGATGGAGACTGAGGATGTTTCTTTGCTAGTTTTGGAGAAAGGGACATCTTGACCAAGGCCTCTCATAGAAGCTGGATAGTTCTGGGAAATATTGCCTTCTTGAGGGAGGGATGTAGTGCTTTGGAGGCAAGTTGCACAAGATTTGAGGAGCCCAGTGTCTTCAATCCTGTCTCTGAGGCTGGGACTCTGAGCAAATCCTCTTTCCTGGGTGACAAGATTGATCTTCAGAAAGGACTCACTCTGGAATGACCCACTTCCTTGGGGTGAATTGCTAGCCTGTGGCAAGGTCTGTTGAGTATCTGGAGGGGAGGACTGGCAGGTCTGTTTGACAGTAGTGTCTGTGGTTAGGCTGCTGCTTTGGGGGATGGAGGATGCGGATGTAACTTTGCTGGTTTGAAAAGAAAGTACATCCTGATCAAGGCCTCTCCTGAGACCTTGGTTAGACTGTGAAAGATATTCATATTGAGGGAGGGTTGTGTCTGTTTGGAGGCAAGTTGAACGGGATTTGAGGCCCCCAGTGACACCGGTCTTGTTTTTGAGGCCAGGGCTCTGAGGACACCCTTTGGCCTGTGCCAACTGATCGAGTTGTGACATCTCACTCTGGGAAAACAGACTTTCTTGTGGTGAACTGAGGCTGCTGCTTGATTGTGTCAAAGATGGTTTGACAGCAGAGGTTAGGCTGCTGCTTTGGTTCATGAAGATTGAGGATGTTTCTTTGCTGGTTTGAAAAGAAGGTACATCCGGATCAAGGCCTCTCCTGGAACCTTGGTTAGACTGTGAAAGATTTCCATCTTGAGGGAGGGTTGTGGCTGTTTGGAGGTAAGTTGCACAAGATTTGAGGAGCCCAGTTTCTTCAATCCTGTCTTTGAGGCTGGGGCTCTGAGCAAACCCTCCAGCCTGTTGGACCAGATCGATCTTTGACGAGGTCTCACTCTGGGGTGAACTGAGTCTGGTGAGACCGCCCCTGGGAGGTTGGGAGACTAGGGATGTTTCCCAATGCAGGTTTTTCTCAGAGTCAGAGGAGGACTGTGGGGAACTGTTGTTTTGACAAATGGAAGTTCTGTTTAGAGGAAAAATAGGGCTGCATTTGAGGAATCTAGGGTCTTGCAGAGGTATATTGTCATTGTGGAGATCATGGTCTGAGTCATTGGACTGGGAGTGGGTGGTTCTGGGATTCAGCTCTGCAACCATGGGAATGGGATCCATCTGTGGCATGGTCTCACCTTTGGATGCAACATTTTTGGTGTTCTTACCCAGGGTACCTGGACTTCCCTGATGATGGTTGTTTTGACTTTTGTGTTGCTTTAATAAGGGATCAGTTGGTGACAGGGGCCTATTATCTGGAGTGTTGGTTTTGTGGACTTGGTTAGATTCAGATGGGACGTCCGGTTCAGTGCCGCCCCGGGAGAGGTCAGTTCTTTGGGAGATGTTGGCTGTGCTGGTCTTTCCAATTATAAGGATGCTGGACAGAGTGCTGGTGAGCAGGCCTGGAGGACGAACTGTCAGCGGACTCTGGACAAATGAACTGGACTCTGACCTGAACCTGTAAGACACAACAGGAATAAACTCAAAACAAGAAACAAGAAAATATTCTATGATTAGCACTGCAAAGTCCCTCTAGGGGGACATGCTCCCCCTGCAGTCCTCCAAAGTACCCCTAGGGGGACACGCACCCCCTGCAGTCCGCCAAAGTACCCCTAGGGGGACATGCAACCCCTGCAGTCCTCCAAAGTACCCCTAGGGGGACACGCACCCCCATTTTAAAAACATTGTCCTAATACCCACCTGGTGCTGCTGTAATTGGTTGGAGGAGTTGGAGAACCTTCGGTCAGACTGGACTCTCTATGTTGCCGGACTGCACCAGAACCACCATGCTCGGACTGGTGGGGGTACTGGTTGCTATGGAAACATGAGCTCTCCTCAACGTCTGAATGGACCAAGTAGGACTCTGGTGTCTCAGCCAGCGGCGGCAGGGAAATGTCGTCAGGTGACGCACAATCGTATTCGTCACTGGAGAAAGAATCCTCTGTTATCACTTCATGCTGCTGGAGCTCTGCCTCGAACAGGACCCCTGCTGATGCATCCTGGGTAAAAAAAAAAGATGGTTTAAATGGTTTACAACACAACTGTCTTACTGAAGTTAGTGAAATCCATGAAATAATAAACTTTTCTCATTACAAAAAAAAAACAGAAGATGTGAATCATTTCAGAAACGTTGCAGCTAGCTATGGTTGTTTGGTTGCTAATGTTAGCTCTAAACACCATTCAACTGTTGTTGTGTTTGATGCTAACTTGTAGCTAAGCTAGCAGTGAACCAACTGAGGGTGCATGAATATTAATAAGCTCTGGCAACATGACGGCAGACTGACCAGCTGTTGTGATTGGTCTGATTTCTCTTCTTATTTCTTTTCAGTGGCTAGAGCTGACACACACACACACTCACACACACACACTATTACACACACACAGTCACACACACACACACACGCACACACAAGCCCACACACTCTAACACACAGACACACACACACAGACACACACACACACACACACACTCACACACACACTCTCACACACTCATGCACTCACACACACTCACACAAAGTCTTTCACACACACACACACACACACACACACACAACTCTCTCTTTCTCTCTCACACACACACACACACACACACACACACATATGGACCTGACATATTGCAACACATGTGAGTAGAAGCAGGTTTGTGTGCATGGCTCCTTTAATATGTGGTCTGGAAGCAGCATGTAGATGGAGAATGAAAGAGGATCTAAACTTGACCCCTGGGGGACACCACATGTGAAATTAACTATTAAATGGTCAACCTGTAGTGGTGTCATGTTTAATCTGCGGGAAGTGGAGACCACTTGCTTCACCTTTCTCTGGAACGCCCTCTGGATGTCAGAAAACGATGGGCCAATCACAGAGGGAGGGGGCGTGGCCTGTAGCTGTAATGGACTGTGTATGGCGTGGATCCTTCGGTTGGCCTCCACTGGGGAGCAGGAGTGGCTGAGGGAGTGGGGGGGGCCGTAGGAGGAGGTGAACGTCTGGCTGTGCTGTTCTTGTCTGACGGAGAAAGGGCACAATCAACTTTATTTATACCATTCAGTGTCTCATGCACACAAGTTGTATTACATTACATGCCGAGATGATGTTCAAATACTGGAAACAGCAATTAACCCTCCTGGTGTCCTGGGGTCCAATCTGACCCTTTTTTAAAGTTTCTACATTAGAAATTTGGGATTCCTTCATCCAAATTGTCCAAATATTACATGGATGGTTCCATATAACAAAGGATCAGTTCACTACTTTATTGAATTTTGTGTGTTTTATTTCCTTCAAAACAACTTTGACAAAAGACAAAAAAATAATAGGATTTCATGCATATGAGGTTTCTTGACCCTTAGTTTGAAAAGGAAACTAGTGGTGATATATTTGTGTTATTGATGTGTACAGCATGCGGTAGTGGTACAAAAATTAAGAAAATGTTGAAAAAAGCATCAAAAAAGTATAAAAAAACGTTCTCAAAAGCGCTAAAAAAGCGATAAAAAAGCGTAAAAAAATAGTTAGTTTTCAGTTTTTATATGACGTATACCTGCTCTCAGTGTGTCTGTCCGTGTCCTGGCTGTGGCTCTTCTGCAACGGAGGCTTCCTATTGGCCGCAGTCTGCCTCTTCACAGGAACCTTCTTCCCATCATGCTCGGCGGTGAGCTCGGGGGTGTGGCCTGTCTCTTTCAGCTCGTTCTGGACGCACAGCAGATTCAGACGATTCAAGATCTTAATAATATGTCATTGCAGCCTGAAAATATCATAAAATACAGCTTATAACAGTGGCTTGAGATGGTTTACCCCCCCCCCCCCCCCCCATGCTAAAGTTGATTAAAAAGATGGATAAAAGGGTAAAAAGGGCATTTTGACATAGGGGGGTGTGTACTAATGCCCCTGTGTTTTAAG